>NC_056049.1:3316632-3616632 GCF_004379255.2 Salvia splendens
TATTCTACCCCTCAAAGTAGGGGTGGGAATACGGGATATCGGGCGATTTATCCATATCGGACAATGAGTACTCGAATATTTAATTTTACGGGATCCCGACATGGAATTGGGTAATCTAATTTAGGAAATGTGTGTACCCTAATATCCAAATAGCATCCAATTCATTGTGTTCGGATACTTGTATCGGGTATTCAGGTACCCGACTTTGGGTCTAGTATTGGATTTACACTTTTGACGATTTTCGGGTAGGGTAACTGCGAGTACCCGTATTTCCATCTATAACTTTAGTCACTGTGAAATAATGTGTAGATAAACAGGCTTCTTTTGTGGGCCATTCTTATCCGATATTTCTATAAATAACCATCTCGTTAGTTTTGTATGACATAGCTCAATTAGGGAATGGAATGGCCAGTTCACAGATGTCTTCTTCCGATGTCCATTATATCTATAAAGGTAACTTTTTTCCCACGTTCCTTTTCTATAACGCTATAGCAACTGTTTCATTAATGAAACTTGAGTTGCAGAAACAAGAAGGAGAAGATCTGGTGAGGAAGTAGACAACTTCTCAAAAGATGAAAAAGACTTGATTTTGAGGATGTATGAGCTAGTGGGAGGGAGGTAAATAAGTAATTTTCTAGCTAGTCATTCAATGTTCCTCCAATTTTTATTATTTTTTTAAATTATCATCTTTTAATTATATGCAAGATGGTCGATAATTGCTGGAAGAAGTGGTGGGGAAATCAAGAACTACTGCGAAGCTCATTTTTCAGACAAGAAATGAGTAAGATGGCATTAATATGTATATGTAAAATAATTTCGAATCTATGTTATGTTTCTTATTGTTTTAGTGCGATTCTTGAAACGAAAAGGGATAGAAGGAAGCTACGTCGACTTTCCACATAAAGGCTTTGTGTCCATCCAAATTACAGCGATTGATTATATTACTTATTTTGATTTTTTTAACAATGATTATTTCTATGTTTGCTTATTGGCCACTACTTTCAGAATGGACGTTGAAAAAATCTTTCGTGAAACTGTATTAACTAATTTGTAGTATTCGATAAAGTTTTTCTAGGCAATTGGATTGATGACTGAAGGCTTTTATACAATAATATGTGTAAAAATTAGAAAAAAAATTAAATTAGAATGATTTATAAATTTTACTACAAGACTTTGATTGGTATCATGGAATTGATGAGGGTGTGGAATTGGTGTGAAGCCTTCAATTTCAAATTTAATATTTGGTCCTGCATAAAAAAATTGAATTTGGAACTGGATTAAAATTTCAAATTCTCTCAATTCTACAATTTGAATACAACTACAAATATACACGCATAAAGATTAAAAAATGGTCCCAAAGAAAAGCGAGGTTCCGAATCAGTTGTCCACATATCCATTTTATATCAGCCGTACAACTATAAGATATATGAATAACAATACTATAAATTAATTGTCTTAATATAATTTTAAGTATGCTTAAATAATTTTTTATATTAATTTATAGTATTATTTAGAAAATAATTGGAATAAGATATATGAATATAAATGTTTATTTAATACTCCCCCTGTCCCATCTCAAGTAATTGCATGCTTTTCAGCTTGTGTTTGGGAAAATAATAATAAATAGTTAAAGTCAAGAGAAAGTAAAGTAAGAAAGAGAATAATGTAGATATAACTCTCTTCTATATTATTCTCTCTGTTACTTTACTTTTTTCACTTTAACTATTTATTATCATCTTCGCAAAACAACGGCAAAAAAGAATCACTTGAGATAGGACGGAGGGAGTATAAATAATAGTATAATATTTTAGTAATTCTAAAATTATCCCATAAACTATTAGTGAAAATACAAAATATTATAGTATATAATTTATCCGCAAAAATCTAAATTTTTTATTTATAACATCTAATAAATATTTTAAAAATACATAAAAAATTTTAAAAAAATGTATAAAAATACTTTTCTACCCAGCCCAAACCCAATCCAGTCCAGCTAACTTGCTAAGTGGCCCTGGGCTAAGCTAGGTCCGATTTTATCGAAAGAATACAATCCAACTCAGCCCATCTCACTTTGGTGGTGAGCCTCTATCGTACGGGCAAGCCGCAAGCTATCTGGCATGTTGTGGGCTGAACATGCCCAACCTATTTGACAACTCTAATAAATATGGAGTATATCCTAATCATGCAATAATTATGTTGTCTATAATTATATATGTTTGTTTCCACAATCCCGAAAATTATGTTTTCTATATTTTATAGTTTGTCTCAACTTGTCGTTATGATCTTACGTATTTGTAGTTATATTTAGACCATCCGCAGCGGTGAGCAGCATGCTCACCGCCGTCCTTGCCGCTGGCAAGGACGGAGCTCGTCCGTTGATGCGCCCTGCCGCTGGCAGGGTGGTGCTCTTAGCTAAGAGCACGTCCGTGCCAGCGGCAAGAGCACGAGGTGGCGACGTGGCAGCTTCTGATTGGCCCGTTGATTTATCATTTTTTATTATTATTTTTTTAATAAAATCGAAAAAATCTGAAAAATTCAAAATTAATAAAAAAAATATTTTCTCACTTCCTAATAAAATATATCCATTTTTTCCACACTTTTAATTTATTTTTTTTCATTATTTTTACCCCAAAATTCATACTTTCATCTATAAATACTCTCATTTCAAACACAAAAAATGACACTATACTAAACAACTCTCTAAATCTCAATATTTATGAGTTTAATTATGTAATTTTTAATTTTTAGGAGTTTAATTATGTAATTTTTAATTTTTAGGATTTTAATTATGTAATTTTTTATTTTATTTGTAATTTGTAATATTTATTGTGGTTTTTAAATGAATTTTAATATTATGGAAATGTTTTTGTTTAATTGAATTTTATATTAATTGTGATCGTCCTTGCGGAAGAGCACAGTTGTGGGTATTGTGCTCTTGCCAGAGAGCAGGCATGAATAGTACCGCCTGGGCCCACAACCGTGCCGCTGGCAAGAGCACGGTTGTGGATGCTCTTAGGTCGAACATTGGTAAAGGAAAGGAAAGCCAGGCAAGGCACTACTTTTGTTGTACTATTGTTTCAACCAACATTTGTAACAAGTCAACTGGACTGCTTCTAAACTTCGTGGTACATGTGATAGTATTACTAAATAAAACATGATTGAATAGCATGTGCAAAACTGATTCCAATTGACAGAGTAGCAGCATACTGAAATACAAAAAATAAAGAAAATTAGTGTTTTTCTTTCCCCCTCTTCAAACATAGACACTTGATATACATCATAATTTGAGTAAGATATCAATAAATTGCATCAATAGAAATGTGAAAAAAAAAAGAATGGCAAAATTTTAATAGTGAAGAAATATTTAGGCATAGGGATTAAGCCAACACTCTTCAGGCAACGTAGGAAACCTCTTTGTATCCTTGCAATAGTCATAGATAACAAGGTTCCTCTGCACCCAGGCGTAGTCCAACTTCTGGTCATCGTTGAGGTGCCATGCCGCGTACTGGTCCCACCAATTTTCCGTGGTGGTGGAGACGCAGGCCGGGTAGGGGTCCTTCCACTGGCACGCGTCCACGTTGAAGTTCGTGTACGATGACACGAATGGCGCATTCTTCCAGTCCGTCTTCTCCAGCCCTCCCCTCGTCGCCCAGTCATCTGCATTCCAGATGCTCGAGAACAGATACATCGGCTTTTGATCCGGGTAGAAGTTGTTGGTGTAGTTCGTATTCTTGTACACTCTTATCGGAACCTCGTCCACGAAAAACCTATTTTTGCCATCTTATATATTACTCCCTTCATCCACCATAAAATGTTTCATTTTGAATTTAAAAGGAGTATCTCATTTTGAAAAGAATAAATGTCAAGGTAAAATGTCTTAATTCTTGTTTACTCTCTCTGTCCTCGAAATAATGACTCATGTTACCCTTTTGAGATGTCCATTATTTAATGAATCATTTTTTTTTTCATTTTTGGTAAGTGGACCCTACACTCTACTAAACCATACTCTCTCTTTTCGCGAGCAGTCTATGATTAAAAGTTCAAGTATATGGTAAATAGGTATCACATTCCACCAATTAATTCGAATTACATCTCATTGTAAATTAATAAAAAAATGAGACTCCATTTAATTAACTTTTTCCACTCAATGTCATTTATACTAGTATTATTTCTTAAAACTCATACTGAACTCAACCAGGGCTCTTAATCGCGAATAGAAGGGGTATTACACTCACATTACATTATAAACTACTCCATATACATAGTAAGTGCGACTCGCATTACACTAACTCTTTCACCTTCATTTTTCACAAAATCAAACAAATTTTCAAAACTCACATCAAGTCAAACGAGTCTTTAAATTGTTAACCGACGGATTCGGTAAATAAGCTCAACATTCTAGTAATTTATCACATTCATATTTCATCATAAACCAACCATCAAAAAAACTATCACTACTGCATAGACGAAGAATATATAAAAGTGAGACCCACGGTCATATAGAATATTCCAAAGGAATTAAATAAATTCGAAAACTTACACCAATTGATGGCTATTCCAGAGCATGGAGTAGCTGTGGTAATCCTCAGTGGGATCGAACCACAGGCTGTGTCTCATCTCCCGATTACCGGTCCCGTTCTTGTACACGTTCGTCTGAATGATGTAAGGCTCCCCGGTCCGGTTCCCCAAGAACTCAATGTCCACCTCATCCCTCTCCGGCCCCACTCCTTTTTCCGAGCAATCCGAGCACATCTGTTTCCATTCTCATCATCAACCTATATTCCACAATTATATAATTAAACACCGCCGCCGAAATCTATACTCACATAATAAGCCGTGACGACTCCAGCAGAATCCCCTCCTACGAGCTTCAGCTTCATGCTGAACCACCCGAATCTGTAGCTCTGCTTCGTCGTAAACCCACAACCTACCAAATTCAACTCGCTGATGATGATGATGATAATATCATATCCCTAAAGGCTAAAAAAAGATGTATATTTGTTAGAGTTACCACACCTGCATCTTGATCGAGGGAGAGGTGCCAGATCTGCCCGTCTTCGGAGGTCTTGAAGTTCCTCTCCGGGCAGCTTTTGCTGAAGTTGTCGTCGAACGAGTCAGCTGCCCGGGAAAAGGGAGAAAACACGGCAAGCAAAAGCGCGGCGAAGAGAATAGCGCTTCTCTCCATTTTTCGCTTTCGTGCGCAGCGCTCCTCTCTTGGGCGACTTTTAAAACGTCAAATTATACAACTGGAAGGTGAGGAAATTGAGCATATTTTATTGTCGGCGAAATTTAATAAACTGTTAGTAGAAATTGGATTTAAATTTGGCAGTGGAAATAAAAAGGTGGGGTTGTGGGCGACATGTTGCATGAAAGAACGTGAGGGTGTTTGATTGGTGTTTATATTAATCAGAAAGTTCTTGGGTCTGACAACTGGAAATGGGGAGGACAGACACAATAGATCTACATTGCTTATTATTTAAGTGTTACACTTTTTTTTTGCAGTTAAATTGAATTCTTTCAAATGAAGGGATTGAATATTTGACTTTCCTATTTTGGGTTATGCTCTTTTGACTTATCATGTTTGTCTTGCAAGTAAATTTATCACTGACCAATTGAACATTGAGTCACTAGTGATCATAGAAGGAATAGTCTATTAAATTTATATACGGGTTTCATTTATCTTTTTACATCGATTTGGATTATTATTTTTTATGTTCAACATAGTTGAACTTTTTTCTTGAACGAATTATGCCAGTTAGACCAAATTTAAAGCATATATGTTACTGCATGGGTCAATCATTTTTTAAGTTTTAATTCACATTTACTGTTGGACCAGTTAAATTTAATCCACACAATCAGACCCACTCTAATATATCATATGATAAAAAACTATATATGAATTTTTATTAGTTTCTCAATGAACCAAAACTTTGGTTGTAATAATTTATTACTCCGTATTTGATTACCTTATCTTTTGGTAAAATGAAACGCACTTCTTTGGAAATAGATTTGGAGATTTTATTATGTGAATTCAATGTATACCCGTGACTGTGTTCAGAGTCGAGTCTTATTCCTGATGTAGAGTCTCCCTCATGAGAGAAATAATATAGGATATTTTTGTTATGGGTAAAAAGCTTTTCCTTTTTTTGCTTATGTTAGATTCATAAAATTCATGTCTGTATTCATCTATCTTCTTTCATTTGGAATTTAGTGGACACAAAGTAAATTATTAAAATTGCATAATTAGTTGGACTTATTTTGCATTGGTTGAAGAGGTGTGAGCCAATCATAAATTATTTCACGAAGTTTGACATGTTAAATTCTCACATGGCCAACCACAATTATTCACGTGCTATGGGTGTCGGTGCCAGATTATTACTCATATTCTTTTACAAATATATTTATAACATCTAGACAGTTTGGCCGAGTGGTCTAAGGCGCCAGATTTAGGCTCTGGTCCGAAAGGGCGTGGGTTCAAATCCCACAGCTGTCAATATTTTATTTCCATGTTTTAGAGTTTATTTTTATTTTTATTTTCTGAGTTTGTTTTACTTTAATCAGTGAAACTAAACCCTCCTGATTAAATATTTTTTACTTTTGTTTTGCTGACAATTTATTTCCATGTTTTAGATTTTATTTTTATTTTCTGAATTTGTTTTATTTTAATCGGTGAAGCTTAAGCCTCCTAATTAATATTTTAACTAAAGAAGGATATATAGAACATGTTGGGATCAGACCAGTCCGGATTCATTAATTACCGAGACCTCTTTGTTCTTGTACAAGAGAGCTCAACCAAACTCTCAACCAAGCGGTTGATTTAATCAATATTACAAGTTTGATTACAAGTAATAAACCATAGCTATTACAAGTCTTGACAGAAACCCTAGCTAGTCCCTTGACTAAATTGCAGCATGCACACTTAAAGAAACAAGTTAGTAATAACAAACACGATCCTCTCGGATCTAAGATATTACAACTGAAATGAACAAGAAACATTAGAAAACCGAATAGAACACAGTGTTTGGCTCAGCCACCCGCCAACAGTTCAGATCTATTCAACCAGACCCAATGGAGCACCGTTGAATCTGACCAGAGATTCACCTCTCACCGTCAATACTGACTCACCGCAGCCCCTTCACACCGGATCTAGCACTACCGCACACAATCTCACACAGAATCTCTCACAAGCCAAAACCCTAGATTTCGCACACACACCGGCAACCGAAGCAGTTGCCTTCGCCAGCTAACACCACCGTCAATCGCACAAGGAAACAGCAAAGGACTCACAGGGAACTACCGGAGAAGTCAGCGGAGAAGAAGAGAGAAGTTGAGAGAGAAGAGAGAACACACTGAATCGAGTATAAAGAGACAGAGAGAGAAGTGTAAAGTGAGTGATACAAACCGTCACACCTCTCGCATATCTAACAAAACCCTACATCCAACGGCGCAAGTTCAAGATCCAAGTGAAGGTAAGATGTGTTAGTCATCAGACGGTGGAGACCAAAGGTCACAGGCTCAAGGGCTTGGCTTCTTGGCCTAGCCCAATAAATTGGCATCAGGTCAAATTAATTCACAGCCCAAATAAATGTCCACAAAAAATATTCTAACAGAACAACAGATAATTAAGATTTTAATCTAGACTTTCTATTTTCATGTTTGTTTAAGAAAATGGAAGAAATCCGACACCCAAAACCACTTTTGGATTAAGATTTATAGATTTACATTTTTCAGTTATCGGAGTATTATTTTGTACTTTACCAATAGTCAAGAAATAAACTTTAGAAAATGGAAGAAAAAGTTGTAGGAAAGTGTATAGGTCTAGTTTATGTTACATTGGCTTTTCGTAACTGGGGAGACACCTATAAAGAAAAAGGTGAAATGGTATACACTTTAAAATGGGCTTATACTACTCCATAATTTAACGCATGTAATTTTCTAATTGAAGTAATTAAGGGAAGAGGCTTATGAGCCCAAATAGCCAAAACCCAAATAAACACCAATGAAGAACCACTACTGTTAATTTAATCTATGATGGATATATTTACATTTAGCTTGCAAAAATAAACAATTAATTTCTATACAAATATTGAAATGTCAGGTTTTTCTTGCGTAGATAAAAAAACTGTGATAATTTTCAAATACTTTCCAATTTTAGCAATAAGATAAGGCCCCAAAATTTTAATGCCAATATTTCCATATTATTGTATTAGACAACTTTTGTATAAGCCCAATTGACTAATTGAATGACTCAACAGAGTGGGTTAGGACACTCCTTTATGCTCAAACCTACATGTAGGGAGAAGGAAGCCCATTAGGTTTACAAGAAAATGTGAGTTTTCATGTTCTACGATGTTGTCACTGTGTGGTATATTTGGGACATACGGAATAGAATAGCTTTGGTAAATTTCGAATCCATTTGGATGGCCGAAAAGAAACATTTTTTTACCATCATGGCATATGAATTAGAGGATGGTGCACTGAATTCTCTTTCTTGTTGGGACAAATGTTGGAGAGATAGGAATGATGTTAGATAGTGAGAGCAATCAGTCATTCACATAAAACACAGACATGGTAAGTGGAAGTGAGCTGCTTTGTGCTTTAGTGTTCGACCTAGTCTGTTGTAAACTAGTTTTATTCTTTTTTAGGTTGTCTTACTATAACTTTAGCCGTTTCTTTTTGGCAAAAAACAACAAAACTTTTTTTTTATTTCCTACTTTATTATTCATTTACTTAACTCATTTAATACAATTTTTCTTAAATCTTGTGCCGAAAAGAAATGTCTCTACTATATAGGGACTCTGCCAACACTTTGTAGTTGGTGTGTCTCTATAGGAGCTAGTTTCCCTTCATGACCTACTGGTTTTTTAGTTGCCAGATGATCATAATGTAATACTCCATAATTGTTTAGTTACTTGTCTTCTGTTAAATTTCATACTACTACTAAATGAGGTAATTTGATTTTATTAAAAAAATTATTATATTAAATCAAGCAATTCGTTTCATTAGTAAATTTTATTTAATAATTTTACAATAAAATTTAAAAATAAGTAACTAAATCTTCCTCATTCTGATGAATATATAATGATTTTCGTGAAAACGTTAATTGAGTTTGTTACAGTATGAATTAAAAAAAATGGGTATATATTTGTCTAAATCCTATGAAGATATCTTTTCTGAGATACCATTGTAACTATTTTTCTTATTTTATTTTAAGTTTTAAGATATTCTTGGAGAGAGTGCCGATCTGCTGCGCGTCGCAAATGAGCGCTTGATTTAAGCGACAGAGCCACGTCACCATTTTTTCTATATTTTTTATTTCTCTTTTTTTGTCCTTTCTTCTGTCTAGATAATAACGGATTCATCTCTGTATTCTCTGTTATACCTTAGTTCAGTTCTCAAATTCACTTCCTCAACCGCATCCTTTGTTCCTGCTAGCAAAACTGCTAAATAATATTTATCCGAAAATTTTGCGCCCCTTCTGTCCACCATATCTGCGTTGCGCCATGATTTTTATATTTCTGAGAAAGCACAATTTGTCATCCCACACTCAAGACTCAAGAGCCAAGACTCACTGCATCTCCAATAGCGGCGACCGCACCGGCTAGCCAGTTCTTGGCGCTCGCCGGTCCGCTCGTCAAACCATTGTAGCCGGCGAGCGCCAAATCGGCGAGAAAAACGGTGAGCGCACGCCGATTCCCGAGCGCTCAGCGATGCGCTCGCCGATCTCCTGGCCGCCATTGCAGGCTCCAGATCAGCGAGCGGGATTTTTTTTTAATTTTCGAAACACTATATATACGCGATTTTCACGTCATTTTCACTTGTACCACTTGTTTTAACGAGTTTTTCTCTCTATCTTAATTTCTGTACAAGATCAACAACGCGAAATGAGTAACGCGGGTGGTAGTAGTGGCGGTAGTGGTGGGGATGCTGAGGAGTTCGAACGGCGTTTGAACGAACAGTTGGAGGCCTATATGTCCCGAGGGATCGACCGGCTGATACAACGGGTCTTGCAGCCGGCGGTACCTCGACCTCGACCCGTTGTCCACCGCCGAGCAGTGATTGATCGGGATCACGTAGCTGCACATCAGCGGCTATTTGACGACTATTTCGCACCGGAGCCGCGGTTTAACGCCAACATTTTCATGCGGCATTTTAGGATGAGTAAGGCCCTGTTTAGAGTAAGGCCCTGTTTATGCGTACTGTTGACGCTTTGGCGCGTCAATATCTGTGTTTCCGCTTCAGGCACGATGCGGCTGGCAGACCCGGCCACACACCTATTCAAAAGTGCACTGCGGCAATCAGGCAGTTGGCCTACGGAGGCGCGGCAGACATGTGGGACGAGTACCTCCACATCGGCGAGTCGACTGCCCTTAAATGTATGAAGTATTTCTGTCAGAGCGTGGTTGAAATATTCGGTGATCAGTACCTTTGAAGCCCTACCCCGAAGACTGTCAGGAGCTGATGCAGATGCACGGGGCGAAGCATGGGTTCCCGGGTATGTTAGGCAGCATAGATTGTATGCATTGGGAGTGGAAGAACTGCCCCGCTGCCTGGAAAGGGTTCTACACGACCGGCTACAAGGGAAAGAATCCCACGATGATCCTCGAGGCCGTAGCTGATTACCGGCTATGGATTTGGCATGCATATTTTGGGGTAGCAGGGTCGAACAACGACCTCAACGTCCTCAACTCGTCGCCCTTTTTCAAAGAGCAGTGACAAGGCGTCGGTCCGACCATCAGTTTTGTCGCCAACGGGAACCAGCATGATATGAGCTACTACTTGGCGGATGAGATATATATCCTAGGTGGCCCGTCTTTGTGAAGACGATCAGATGCGCATCAGATGAGAGGAAGCCTACTTTGCAGAACGGCAGGAGTCGGCGCGCAAGGACGTGGAGCGCGCATTTGGTGTGCTCCAGTCTCAATGGGCGGCAATTAGGGGTCCAACGCGTTTGTGGCATGTCGACTGCATTGCTGATATAATGTACGCCCGTATTATCATGCACAACATGATTGTCGAAGATGAAGGTGTACAACTGACTAGCTGGACCAACGACGATTATGAAGCCGGTCCAAGCTATGTCGTGGCCACCCCCAGCGTACGAAGTGGGGTACCTCACGATGAAGCCGGCCGTCTCCAAGCACATGCCGACATGCGCCAAGTGGAAGCTCATATTCGACTCCAAAATGATTTAATTGAAGAGTTGTGGGCGCGGAGGACTGCACGGCGTTAGTTGTTTTGTAATTTTGTAAATTTTTTTAATGTACCTTTTTTAATTTAAATGAAATTATTGCATTTTTCAGTATTTGTGTTGTAAGTTGAATTCCGTATTTTGTGTGATTGTTATTTTTATAATTTTTTTATTATAGCTGAGCTATTGCTTGTCCAGTTGCTTGTCCTGATGATGTGGCAGGAGGAGTTTTAGTGCTGATGATGTGGCAGGAGGAGTTTATGGCTGGGCTATGGCGAGGCTATTGCTATTCGAGATACTATTATTGATTTTGCACAATAAATCAATTAATCTCAAAATCACAATTATATTTGCAGAATCAAAGATCATTCCAAATAAATGGTAAATCAGCAACTAACTATCTTTTAACTACATCCAACCTTGCAGATCTATTTCAGATTCAAAACAAAGACTGGGATAATTCTTTGTTTAAGTAATTATATCTAAGAGCATCTCCAGTGGGCGGACATCTCACTAGGACATCCACTAGGACATCCCAAAAACACCTTCTGCCACTTCACTAGGACTTCCCATCCCACTGCCACGTCACTAGGACTTCCCCTGCACAATCCGCCCTTCCCATCGCCCTTCCCACTAGGACATCCCGCAATTAAAAAAAATCATACATTAACAAATAAAACAATTAACATTTACGGAAATAAAATTTGACCGAGAATACGAACGGGAAAAATTAACAACTTCATCGGAAATAAAATTCAACGAGCCGTATATATAGAGTTTAAAAAAAAAATTTAAAAACGGGACATCCGACTGGGCGCCACAATGGCGGACGTCAGCCCGCCCGTCGCGCCGACGTCCGAGGACACCCGACGTCCTCACGGGACGTCCCTATCCGACCCTAAACGCCACAATGGCGGACGTCCCGGTCGCCCGTCGCGACGTCCGACCGGATGTCCAACCGGACGTCCGCCATTAGAGATGCTCTAACCAACATGTTCCTGCTTCCTTGGGGACAAATATTTGTTGGGTATAATTTCCCCAAAAATTTGCGTGTCAAGGCCTCTGGCTATTGAATTAGTCAAATAGAAATTTGTTCTTCGACTTCTGTGCTATTATCCTCTTCGTTGATGATTTTCTCGAAGTTGAATGTTCAATCACTTTTGAGAAGTGAAAAAAATGAAGAGAGAGGAATCGATAAGTAAAGTAAAAAATGAGGAGAGAGAAGAAATACACTCTGTCGCTCAAATGGCGCTCAAAATAATCGCAAGCAGAACATTTCCCATAGTCTACGAGTATTCGTTAATTAGTTGTAAAATTTATTTTTAACAAATTCCCAAACGCTAATTTATCTTAGTATAGTAGATAGTACTTTTGTGATAGAAGAAGGTAAACAATTTTATAGGCCCATTAAGAGCATCTCCAATGGCGGACGTTCGGTCGGACATCCGCGACGGGCGACTGGGATGCCCGCCATTGTGGCGTTTCAACTCGGATACGGACGTCTTGTAAGGACGTCGGATGTCCTCGGACGTGCGGGGTCGGACGTCCGTTATTTAATTTTTTTTTAAACTCTATATATACAGCTCGTTGAACTTCATTTCATTCGCACCACTTGTGTTAACGTAAATTGCTTTATTTGTGTTGAAATTTTAATGAAGTTGATAATTTTCCCCGTTCGTATTCGTGTTGAAATTTTATTTCCGTAAACGTAAATTGCTTTATTTGTGAATTTGTGATTTTTTTTATTGCAAGAAGTCCTAGTGGGAAGGTTGATGGGAAGGGCGGATTGTAAAGGGGAAGTCCTAGTGACGTGGCCGGACCGGAGGTGTTTTTGGGAAGTCCTAGTGGATGTTCATGTGGGACATCCGTGCATTGGAGATGCTAACAAATTGTATTACTAGCTTCTTCTGCTTTTTCTGCATCCTCAAAAATGCGTATAAACAATCTTCCCCAAATCCCAAATATATCAAAATCTATCAATATCTAAAGTGAGAGTTTTTTGGACTGCCACCTGGCAGCATTTTGGCGGGAAAATGAAATTCTGCTTTTTTTGTTTTTTTATTGCATTTTTTTATGAATATTGTTTCTGTCATTCATTCATGGTTCCAATGCTGCTGTCCTGTTTTTGTTATTTGAATTTTTTTAGCTTTAGTTTGATTGGCTTGTGCAGTTCACTATTTTTTGAACTATTAAACCCCAATCCTATTTTGTAAAAAAACACAAATATATCACACTTTTTAAAGGTGATTGAGATAAGTATCTTCTGCAAATTCCAATGCTTCACTTACCTGAACAAGTATAAAAGATATATTAGTTTTCATATATTTACAACATTAAAAAATTTGAATAAGAAAAAATGTTATAACTTTTTTTGTATACTATGTAAAATGTATTCAATGTTGAATGTTGGAATAAGAGAAATTGCAAAGATATAATCAGTAGGATATGCATATATTCAATATAAGATGAACACAATTAATTAGTACGGACTTTGCTAGGATATATATATATATATATATATATATATATATATATATATATATATATATATATATATATATATATATATATATATATATATATATATATATATATATTCTATGGAATTATTTTTGGTATCAAATCTGGTGATTAATACATGTATCTCAGTGATAATTTAAGAATTTCAAGCTGCATAATAAAAAATGTATCATTTAATGTTATGTGTAATAGATCTGTAGTGCATTAAAATCATATGATTGAAGAACCTAGACCTTGAATTCATATTCTTTGAGTGTCCTGATTTCAATATCCAAGTTTGCAAATCTAATAAATAAGAATAGTACCTGTTTTTGGTTTTGCATATTTTTCCATTAAGATTAAGATTCAGATATCCTGTAAATGTAATCATTTGTTGATTAGTATCTTAATCTGAAAATAATATAGTTCTTAAAGTGGGATACATTCATACTGTTACCTATTTTTTGCTCTTTCTTCCTCTTCTATTTTGCACAGTTTTGTGTGTAATGTTAAAGTCTTCAAGCTTGAATGTAATTATTTGTTAATATAACCTGCAGATCAAATCAGATGTTGATGATTATGTTAGTCTATATAATATACTTCTTAAAGCTGTTTAAACTAAATGTCTTACCAAATAATTGGAAATTCTTCTTCATCTTCTTTCTTTTCCACAATGTAGATTATGAAATATTAAAGGTATGTGCGTTATTTGGTTAAGGTTTACTGTAAACAAAATAAATTATGAATTACTTGGTTAATCTGGCAATAATATATTTATTCAAGCTAATAAATGGAAGTAGTTACCTATTTTGTGTTCTTTCTTCTTCCTTTTCTCTTTTCCACATTGTAGAGTGTACAATATAAAGAGGCTTATAGGCGTGCCTGTATCTGTATCCTTTTTTATTGGTTGCAGCAGTCTTTCTCTCTCTTCCTTCTTGAAGATTAGAGGTGGCTCTTCTGTCATTAGTCATTAATGAGGCTATCAGGTGACCCAATTAATGGGCCCTATAATTAATAGAACATGCATAAAAATCCACATTGATTGAATATATATTAAGTAGTTCTATTAACTAACTTATTTTATATTTCCTGTAATACCCCGACATTTTCTACCCTTTTTATTTGTTCTCGTAGTGACATCGTTTGTGCACCTGAAAATTTTTGCCTTTGTTTCGTTAGTCGATAGAAGGATATATCATTTTGGGTCTATCACTTTTGTCTAATTTTTTTTAGGTCATTTATCCTTATTCAATTGGTCTACTTTTAATATATCCATTTATTCATAATCCAACATAAATCCCTTCTTCTAAACCCTTTCTCCACGTTTTCTTTATTCATCAATATCCCTACTCCCTAAAATCTCTCCAACCACCAAATCCATCAATATCTATCATGTTTGGCTACAATAATCCCACGAACTCCCGTTGTTTCACATCCAAAATTCTGAGAGAAAAATTCAAGAGAGAAGCCCTCTTCACTGCAGTTTCTTCCATCCACCAAAAGATTGAGAGTTCAACACCGAGAGTAGAAAGAAAACTGTGAATTCAAGATTCTGAAATTACCTCCTGCAATCAGAGGTATATCCATTAACATCCAAAATCCTCTTCTCTTCATTCCATGATATAGTTTCACACACTCACAGTAGTCCACGGAAACAGATCTGCCGAATTTCTTGAAACTGTGTTTTGGTAGTTCTCGCTAAAGTCTCGATCTTTAATGCGATTAGAGGTTGTCTTTTTGTTTCCTCTATACTTCTGCCTACCCATTAATTTTTTTTGGAATCGAATAATTAGAGAAATTAATAAAAGTTTAGAATAGGAAAATGGGAGGGGAAAACGTACCTGACGTGAACGGGCTGGTCAGTGGCGTCGACGGACAGCGGCTGCTCGACGGCGGACTCCCGACGGGAGTGAGGTAACGTGATAGCAGCGATGACGGTGGCTGTTGCTGGTACAACGGCGAGCGAGAGAGATGTTAAAGTTGGCGACTTGATTTCAGTTTGGGAAGTTACAGATTGTGGTTTCTTCTTGTTGTGAGGGAGTGGAGAAGGAGAGAGAGGAGTTGTGATGTTCCGAGTTGTGCTTTGTTTCTGAATTGAATTTTAGAATAGGAGAGATAAGGGTACAGAGGAGAGAAAGATATGAGAATTGGAGAGTGAGCTTGGTGTTTCGGATCTGTAAATGGTAGAAGAATGGCCAGAGGTGGAAGAGAGAGTGTGAAATATGGTGATATATTTAATTCCTTTTGGGGTTTAAACGAGTGAATCATTTGAATTGTTTTGCAATGTGTTGGATAGGAGTATATACGTGTAGTGATTTGGGAGTATTAAGTATAATTGTTGGTTTGACTTTTCTTTTGGACTTAGTTGTATGGCTAGTTAATTAGTAATGTTTGGTCCATTATTATTATTATTATTATTATTATTATTATTATTATTATTTGTTGCAAGTTTGTGCCTAATGGGATCAATTAGTGGATGGGGATTCAGAATTGTCGATGAAAGAACGAAGGATAAATTGAGCACACACTTAGGATGCATGCATTGTTTTAAATTAATTTGTTTTGCAAAGTCTGATTTTTGCATATCATGTTATTTCGAAAAGGGTGAGCTTGTGCACGTTGTTTGCGTTGGGAACAGAAAGTGATTGAGGAGTAAACTTTTGAGGTGGGCTTTCTTTTTAAATATGGGCAATGCCCTAAGTATATTTTTATGTGAAAATGATATGAATATTTGTCATGCCGTGTTTTGTTTTATCTATGGAACCTATCTGATGTGGCTTTTGCCATCAATGGATAATCGAATTCGGGTCTGTCTAGGGAGTGAGTCCCTATTCAGGCTAGTGTACACCTATGGAGATCGTGAGCCGTCTTTTGGGTCGGCCGGTCTAGTGACTTGGAATGTGGCCACATTTCTTGTCATCAATGGATCAGATATGGGAGATAGCTATGGGAAAATGGTTGATCAACCGAATTTTACAATGGAAATGATTTTAGTGTCTTGGGTGATTTCTAAAGTTAAAACCCCAAGGTCACTCAATGGTGGCATGATAAATACTTTTTTATAAAATGTTTTCGGCATGAGTCCACTGAGTGCATCAAGTACTCAGCCCTGCATTTCTTTTTAAAAATGTGCAGGTTGAGCAGTGACGAGCGTGGTGGGTGTTGAGCATAAAAGTGAAGAATGTCTGTCTAGAATATGTTGTGTCTTCATACATAGCATTATTCTACTCTCGAAATGCTTCCGCTAAATATTGTTTCTTTTGAGTTGTTGATTGTTGAGATACTCTGATTTTATTCGAGCTATTCCCATTTGTTTCAGGCTATGGTTGAGTTGTGTTGATTTCCCCTTTCTTCCCCGCTTCTTTAACCCTCCCCTAGTCGCGATCAACCGTGTTTTCTATCCTTAGAAAATGCGGGCGTGACATTTCCTGCATGTATTTTTTATTCGAAAGTTAGTACTAAATACCTGATTTTCTTTTATTATAATTTATTTGTGTTATTTGAAAGGTCTCATCTATAAATACCCTCTTCTACTTCTCTTTTACTCACCCTGCAATATCTTCCTCACTATCTTAGAATTCCCTTCTTTTAGTATATGTTACTTCCATTGTCTATTTATCCTACTCCTCAACTATTCTGCCTAATCATATATGCAGTATCTTTAGTTATTATTTGTTCTTATATTGCAACTCTACTTTCCTCTACTTTACTACGTCAATCTTCATATACTATAATGAAGTTTCTGTAGTTTAGTTTAGTATATCTCACCTCTGATGATTTGCCATCTTCTGTTCTTTTCCTTTTTTTTGTCTTCGCCTTTTTTCTTTTGATCTTCATTGTCAACATCTTTTATCTTTAATAGAATTCTGATTTTTGCAACTGGAAAGAATAAACATAAATATTCAAAATAATGTGTGCTTAACTGAAAGATCTGGAGTAGTTTAATACATCTAACCTTTGATCTTTTTCTTTATGATGTACTTTCTTTTTTTCTCGGTCCTCAACTTTTTCCATTGCATTGAATCATCTTTGCCATGTGTCACCAATTGCCCTGTTTTCCATTTGTCATCTAATGGAATTGTGATATTATGCACCTCTAAAGATTAAACATCAAAATGAGTCTATCTGGACATCTTATTGAACTCTATTTTTTTTATCTCACAATGGTATAACAGTCTCCCCTATGGCTCCCTATGTTACCTTGCTGAAGAATCTTCATACTGCCATTACTAACTCTGTTGTCAAGGTCCGTTGTGTCCGTGTCTTTGGAGGTCTTCCTGATGACAATAGAGATATCAATACATAATCTGTTTTTCATGATTCTAAGGTATATTCAATCTTTAATCATATTAAAGTTCATTCTAAACTTATATATGTTCTCTTTAGCTGTTTTATTATTCTTTTTCTGCAACTCTTCTTTATTACCTCATTTATCATACTCATTTCAAGCTGCATGTAGTTCAATATAGTGTAACTGACCTCTGAGTTCATTTTTTTTCTGTTCATTTTTTTTATGCTCTCCATCTTTTTATAATCCCTTGAATCTACTTTGCCATGTACCTATTCAACAGTTTTTAGGCTCAACTGTATAAAATAGATTATGAAGTTATAAAGTTTAACATTCTTTATAACTGAATTGGTTAAGAAATAATTACCAACTTTCTGTCATTTATAAGTTTTGCATTTGATCCTCTATGTCATCATCCTCTATCTTATATGGAATCTGCAGTATGGAATTTGCATTGTAATATTCTGCACCTGCAAAAGAATACACATATAACTTAGTGTATATTTTAGCTTTCTGATATATATCTAATATATTCTTTCATTTTTCAGGTCTGATATATATCTAATACCTAAGATCTTATTTAATTTATTTTTAGGGGACATACATTCAAGCCACATTCCCAAAAAAATGCTCTTCAGGAACACAAACTTAGAGAATGAGGCATCTATTATATAAAAAACTTCTTTTTTAGGGACAACACCGTTAGAATCAAAGCCACTAATCATCCATATAGAATCTTTATGAATTACAGGACTGAGATGTATGAAGTCAGAGATAATGAATTTCCACCCATGGTGTTTTCATTTAAACCATTTGGTAATATAGCAAGTAATGAGAATGATGACCAGACATCCTTTTTTGGTATAAGAGTTTTGATATATTATTCATTGCAGACCTTATTTTTCAATCTATTGGTACATTGATCTCATTTTTTTGGCAGATATCATTGGGGTCATTACTTCCCCTGGAAGTGTTGTCAAGCAAAGTAGATACATGTTGATTGAAGTTGAAATCAGTGACGAGCGGTAAGTTTCATACTAATTTTAAACCTTTATGTTTCATACTTATTTTTATTATTCTCTTTTTGAAACTAACTCTGCTACTTTTTTAACATCCATAATAAAATTTTCTGTACAATTTGGGATTCCGATGTGGAATCTTATCTGTCTCAATTGACCAAGGCTGAAGGGATTGTTCCTATAATCATAGTGCAGTTTTGTAAGCCCAATGTTTTCAGAGGTTGTGTTTCTATCTTATTTATCTATAGTTTTGTGGTTGTCATGTATTTGTCTTAATGTTTCTTTATTATATTTTTAGGTGAGGTTGGTGTGTCCACTCATTATCAAGCATTCAAGATTTTGATAATGCTGATATTGATGTACTGAAGGAATTTAGGAACATGTATTGTTACCTATGAGTTAAGACTATATTGTTAATTTTTTAAGGGTGATTGATTCTAACAAATGTGAATTGTAATGTGTAGGATTAAACATGATGATACTTTCCTTGAACAAGGGATTGTGGATCAAACTGGAGTAAGGGTTAGTAGAGAGTTTGATGACCTTGATGTCAAGTCTCTTGGTGATGTTGTTTGTTTGGAGGTATATTATGTTCTTTGTAAATTATTTTTTTATATACATATCATTTTAAATGCATATAGTCATTTAGAATCCAGACTATATTTTTTTTAATGTTGGAATAGTTTATTTCTGATTTTGATCATCACGATGGATCATATTGGGTTTTTGGTAAAGTGGAATCAATTGAGCCTCATTTTGGAGAATGGTATTATTTAGCATGTAAGACTTGTGTCAAGAAAGTCAGAGTGTTGGATGACAAGAAGTTTAGGTGTGATTTCTGTATTAAGAATTTTTGATGTTGTTGTTAAAAGGTATTAATCTGCCTCATCTTTTTTTTTGAATAACTTGGTTTCTTTTGTTCATTTTTGTCAAGTTATTAAATTCAATAACCTTTTCCTCTTTTTTAGGTTTAGGTTTGTTGTGAACATTGTTGATGACTCAAGTAATGCATCTCTTTTGTTGTGGGATAGAGAAGTGGTTCAACTAATTGGAAAAAAGGGTCACTGACTTGATAGGGAGTAATATGGAGGTAATAAAACATCACTGAAATAATTTAATTTCAGTAGTAGTTATATTTTCTTTTTAATCTATTTTTTTGTTGTTTTAGAATTCTGCTATGGAGTATGTTCCTAGGAAAATTGAGGAGTTGCTATTGGGTCAAGAAGTGTTGTTTAAGATACAAAGCAGGAATAGCAAGGAATAATACCGTAGATATCCATATACAGTTAACAAAATTTGTAATATTCCAAAAGTTGTTGAGAAATTTGTTCCTGAGAACATTGCTTCACAAGTTCTGAATACTGATGTCATACTGATGCCAAGTTGGCTGATTTACCCTTTGGATCTGATATTGTAGAGGTATTTTTTTAAGAAAATTAAACTGACCTCTGTTATATATGCTTTTGGTTAACTGAAATTCTCATCTTTGTATTTTTTTCAGGTTTCTGGCAAGGGTTTTGTCTCACCTGATTTATCAGTTTTTACTAAACAAAATGAGATTGAATGGATTACTGAAGAAAGTGTGAAGCGATGCTAGGAAGATGAGTTTGATAGTTGTGATGATGTGTGTTTTGGTAAGATCAAGAAGAAGATGAAGAAAGTGAATGTCATTGAAAATGATGATGAGGCAGGGCTCAGCTACACTCAGGATTTATTTGGTGCAGATTAGCTTTGGAGAATCCTAAGTGTTTATCTGTTTTTTATTTTTTGCTCAACTTTTTTGAACTTATCATAACTTTCATTTTAGTTCTTTGGAGGTTTAGTTGATGGTCTATGTCACATCAGTTAGCAGTTCTGGATTTTGATTTTTGTCATTTACTATTTTGGTATTAGTAAACACCTCTAAGATGAATTTTTTTGTAATGATGGCTAATGCCTTTTTTTATTGAATTAATTATTTGGCTTAACATTTATGTGTTTTATGTATTTTTTTGGGTTTTCTATTATTTAGCATAATCATTCTTGGATATAGTTAAATCTTTAGTAAGGTAAAATGTGATGCATTCCAGTTAGTATGTAGTAAAAGGCTTATTGATTTTGTTGTTTTTGCTAGGCTCTTTTGCACTCTTTCTTTATAATCTTTCCTACTGCATTATTCTATTCAATAAAGGTTTTTTTACTAACTCATTTTCTGTTATATTCATAGACATCTGAATTCCTGATTTTTGATATATATCTTGAGAATTAAGGAGATGGTTTAGCAGAATCATGTTTGGACATACTTAAATTCTAAGTAAGATAAAAACTGATGCCTTACTCTTAGTAAGTTTTGTAAAGTCTTACTGATTCTATTTTTTTGCTAGACTTATCTGTACTGTTTCTTTTTAGACTTTTTTACTGGATTTTTCTAACTCAAATTAAATCAGATCACAAACTATGTTTCTGTTTTACAAGTCAAGTAATTATTTTAGTAATATTTTAAAACTGATTTTAGTTGCTATATCTTCATATAGTTATCCAAATAGACATCTGAATTCATGATTTTAGATAGATGGTGATTCTATCTAAAACTCTACTTGATGATATTTTGATAAATGTATATACAACATTACAAATAAGCATTCATTGAAACCAATGACTTCAAATAAATCAGGTTAAGCTTATGATGATATTAACTTAAACAACCATAGTTTCAAATTCAGAAGTTATTTGAGGTAAATCTACTTAGATGGATCCACAATTCTTAATCAATATCCAATACTTTCACTTTACATGTTGCATGAGTAGTATTTATTTACAAATTTATGTATCCCTTTGGAAGGCAAGAATACACTCCTCTGTTCCTTATATTAAATATGTAATTCTTTTCATTACTCATCTTCGACATATTTTCCAACAGATATTCTCTTCAATAAAGGTTCTGAAACTAACAGTCACAAACATTTCCATATAAGCACCTAAATTTTGTTATCATTCACAGAAATAGATCACAGTCTATTTATCTCAATATTCCAATTTTGCAATTTTGTTATTAAGTATGCATATCCAGTATTGTTTAAGCCCAATATTAACCATAAACCCTAATATTTTGGCAACTCAAAGGTCATGTAGGAATCTGTGTTGCTTTTGAAGTTAACACCTTTTAAGAACACAATTTCTTTAAATATATCACTCATATGTTGCAGTAGGAAAGATTAAACATATTTTGTATGTTTGCAATGAAAAAGTTGAAGAGTTCTACAACCATAAGGGGTTGCTCCTATGAAGGTGTATCAACTGATGCTTCAGGTGAGTATTATACCTCTGATTGGTTTGATGAACTGACTGCTACTTCCTTTTATCCTTCTTCTTCTTGCATATTTCATTGTCTTCCAGTTTTTTTCCTATCATTAAACAAATGTAAGTACTTTTATTTTAATTAAAAAGCATATCAGTTTAATCTCCATTAACTTTCTATTTGAAGTAGATGGTTATGTAATCTCTATTTCACAGCAATATAGACAGCAAGCCTTAAACATATTATGAAATTCACTAAAATCCTCATTTATTCAATGATTTTGCTAAAATTTGAAACCTAATAGTGATATAATATTTTTTTCTCAATAATCACAATTGTAGATCTGCTTGAATAGAGTCTATCAACAACATTTCCGAATGTAATTGAGAAAAATATTCCATAAATGAACTTTGTGTGAGGAAACTTATTTCATCAGGTAGCTTAAAATGGGGGTTTTCCAAATATTTGTGGTCTTTTTTCCAAATTTTCGATCTATTTGTTGAATCCACTTCTTCTCCGATTCTGGAAAGAAAAAACAATGAATAAAGTCAGAATAAACCTAATGTTCGACCTTTTTGAATATTAGTCTAAATTTTGTTGGAATATACATGTAATCGAAACCGAATTTGATCTGATTTAGTAGCATATCAATGGCCTTTTGCTGTGGTTTACCGATTTTACGCCACTCTCTGTCTTCTAGGTTGAACCTACGACGGAGGCGTCGGTAAGCTGTCGATGAAGAAAATGATTCGGGGATTTTCAGTGTCAAATTTCTAGGGTTTGAGATTGTTTTGGTAAGATTTTAGTTGCAAATCTGGAGAGGAATCGTAGTTCGGAGTTGTAAAGGTGTAGTGTTGTCCTCCGCACCGGCGATTCAATGGAGCATCTGATTTTCGGCGGAGGAGATGAGTGTTTAGTTAGGGTTTCTCGAACGGCGCCGACAAGGAATGAGGAGAAAATGGCTTATATATGTTGTATAAATTATGGCTTTGTTTCTTAAGTGGGTTAATTAAAATAAACTAGAGTCTAATTAAATCAATTAATTCCCCACTTATCGGTTGTATAAGTTTGGACATATACTTTGGGCCTGCATTATTTAGATGTATGGACCAATTTAATACATCAGATTGGGCTTATATATTCTCTTTTTGGGTATGTGTTTTAATGTGTTGGGCCATTTAATTGTGTATTAATATTTATAATTATTATTATTATAATATTTATATATAAAAATGAAAATTATTTTTTTATTATATTTGGTTAAATTTTTTAAATTAATAATTTATATATTAATTATAAAGTTTGTTGTATTTATTTTATTAATAATCTCATATAATTAGGTATATCATGTACAATATTATTAAAATTATGAATGAATTTTTATTTTTAATAAGTATGAATTTTTTTTAATGTGTTGTGTCATTTAATTGTGTATTAGGCATATTTAATAAGTATGAAATTTTTTTAATGTGTTGGGCTATTTAATTTTGGTATTATGTATATTTATTAAGTATGAATTTTTTTTTTATATTTTGTTTTATTTATTTATTTAATAGTTTATGTATTTAAAAAATTGTTTTATTTATTTCAGTCATAATATCATGTAATTAGGTATATTATGTACAATGAATCTAAAAGTATTAAAAAATCCATTATTTAACAATTTTAGTTTTAATTGAACTATTCTATTTGCATTAGTTGAACACTTGGATGAATTTTTTAATGTGTTGGGCCATTTAATTGTGTATTAGGTATATTTAATAAGTATGATTTTTTTATATTTTGTTTTATTTATTTATTTAATAGTTTATGTATTTTAAAAAGTTTTTTATTTATTTCACCCATAATATCATGTAACTAGGTATATTATGTACAATGAATTTAAAAGTATTAAAAAAATCATTATTTAACAACTTTAGTAATTAAAATATATTTTACAAAATTTAATTTATAATATATTTGTTTTGTTTGGAATCACATGATTATATTTGTATTTAGTTTTAATTGAACTATTCTATTTGCATTAGTTGAGCACTTGGATGAAATTTCTAATCTTGATAACAATAATTTGGTTTTATTTTCCCAAATATAGTAGAAACTATTAATTATATTAATTTTCTCAAATTTTGTTACCACCTGTGCAATGCACGTGCCAAAGGATTTAAAAAATTAAGAAAATATATTTAAAATAAAAAAAAATTGAATTATTTTTTTCTTAACTTTATTCTACTAATATTCTTTTTTTAAGGCTTTCTTGGTGGATCTGTTGAGAATCCTATTATTATTAACGATGTTGTTAGTGATGAACTTGATACATCTAATACAGAAGGGAGCACTATTGTATTGTCATCTTTGTTTCAATCTGGAGGTATTTTTCTATCATTATTGAGATTGAATTATATCAAACATGTTTTTTTTTACTTTTATTAATTTTTTTAGATTTTTAATAAAACTTAAGATTCTACATGAATGAATGAAATTAATTAATTTTTTTATTTGTAGATTATTAGGATATCGGTGATGCTTTGTTCTCCTGTTCGCATTGTGGTTCGCTATTTTAGTTTAATTATCACATTTTTTAACATAAACACAAATGTTATTCTCTTTTTTGAATCTATTCCCTCATTCCACCATTAGGAGTCCTATTTCTTTGCGGCACGGGCTTTAAGAAATACTCCCTCCGGCTGGGAATATGAGTCCTGTTTTTTCATTTTTAGTATTTAGTATTTCTTAATCATTTGTTTGTATATCGTCTTCTATTTCTATTTTTTCCCTCATGTCCTTTTTTACAATGGATTGATAAATTGATAGCTCTAGAAGTAGAAGTATATTTTTAAATCTTTATAATCTCATGAATACAAAATTTATATAGTTTCTATTCTTGATTTGAATTTTTTTTTACATATTTTCTATATATTTTTTAATTAATTTCATTTCTTTTAAATATATTTCCTTATTTTTTGGAAATAATTTGGCCCGTGCATAGCACGGGTGGTAAGACTAGTTCCTAAAATCTGGAAGTGAAAACTCGAGTTCCAAATGGAGAACCCAAATCAATCAAACCCAATTAGTTTCACAAGCATCCACAATTCTCTTGCAGAGACACCCCAAATTATGGCCTTCACTCCTCAAACCCCTGCAAATTTCCCCCCATTTCACTCCATCTCTGTTCCACCAAATCTTGAACAGAATCCGAACTCAACCAAAGCTCTGTTTCGATTTCTTCAACTGGGCGCGGAAAAATCTCGATTTCAAGCCCGACATTGGGGCCCGATCCGAGCTGGCCAGAATACTATTCGGGTCCGAACTGTCTGAACTCGGTAAGCCAATCTTGAATTCCATAGTTCTAGATTGCCCACCTACCAAGATTGTTGCTTTATTCCAGCCGCGCCGAAATGCTGATTTTCAGAATATATCCCATGTTTTGAATTCTGTGATAGAATGTTATTGCGGCGAAGAAATGTATTTCCAAAGTTTGGATTTTTATCAGATGGTTAGGAAGAATGGGGCTCGGTTGAGTGTGGATGCTAGTTGTAGATTGTTGAATCTGTTAGTTGAGAAGAATGAATTGAGGTTAGCATGGTGTTTTTATGCTTCGATTGTTAGAGATGGGGATTTAGGGAATCAGTGTATGTGGTCTGTTGTTGCGAAGATTTTGTATAAAGATGGGAAATTTGAGAGGATTGTTGGAGTTTTGAAAATGGGAGTTTGTAGTGGTGAGATGTTTGATTTGATAATTGATGGTTATAGCAAAAGAGGGGATTTTGGAGCTGCTTTGGATTATCTGCATCAGTGTATTGGTAAAGGAATCGAGCCGGGTTTTAGTACTTACAGCTCGATTTTAGATGGTGCTTGCAGATATAACAATGGAGAAGTGATTGAGAATGTTTTATCTTCTATGGTACAGAAGGGGCTTATCTTGAAAGGTCATGCTTCGGATTATGATTTGATCATCAAGAAGCTTTGTGGTGTGGGGAAAACGTTCGCAATGGATCTCTTTTTCAAGAGGGCTTGCGTTGATAACGCAGAACTAGAGCATGCTACGTATGAGTGTATGTTTATGGCGTTGCTATGTGAGGGAAGTAGAGTGGAGGATGCAAAAGATTTGTATAACATCATGAAGGGAAAGCAAATTGTATTGAGTAAAAGATGTTACGATGAGTTTGTGATTGCTCTTTGCCAGCAGAATCCGTCTTTGCAAAACAGCAACTTGTTAGCTGAGATAATCAGACGGGGCGTCACATCCATATCTCCGGCCAAAGAGCTATCTATCTATGTCCGTAAACAATGTGCAGAGCGTCAGTGGCGAGAGGCAGAGGAACTTCTGGAGTTGGTTTTGGCTCGAGAATGGTTGCTTGATCCTCAGTGCTATGGCTCTTTCGTGAGACGTTACTGCTCAACCAGACGGATCGATAGAGCGATTTCGCTGCATAATAAGTTAGAGGAGTTGAATGGCACTTTGGCAACAGACACGTATAACATACTTGTCGCTGCGTTACTGAGAGGAAGGAGAACTGAAGAGGCAATAAAGGTGTTCGATTATATGAAGAGATGCAAAACAGGTGATAGTGAAAGTTTTGCACTCATGATAGGAGGTCTCTGTAAAGAGAGAGAAATGAGGATAGCCATGAGATTGCATGATGAGATGTTGGAATTGGGGCTTAAGCCTGATCAACGAACGTATAAGAGGTTAATCACCGGTTTCAGATGAATCGTCGAGGATACTTCATATGAAGTTTTTTTTTTCCTTCATATGAAGTTAAGAGTAGGCTGTGTGTTTAGATTGTTAACTTCTTACCATTACTAATCGTACATTAAGATGAGAATGAAGAAGTTTTTGGCTATATATTCCTTTATCCATTGCTCTATATTAGTTTGTGATTGATGTAGTATAATAACATGTACAGTCTCCCGCACTGACTGCGGCCAACGCCCACCAGGACTCACACCTAGTCGGAATCAGTTGTTGGCGATTTTCGTGACTTTTTAACGTATTTTCGGATTACATTTTGATATTTTCGGAGTTAAGAAACTTTGTAGTATATGACTTTTATATGCGTTTTTGGAGGCTTGTAATCATCTTAGGACTTGGTTATAACTGAAATTAGTTGGATAAGGATGATGACAGATTTATGGTTTGATTCATTCTACAGAAATCTGGCAATTAAAGAAATTATATTAAGATTCGGATCAGTGATAACTGTCTGAATGTGACCCAACAATTTGCTATTTCAAGTAATGTGAAATTTATGTGCGCTTCACTGTAGGCAACACATCATCCATAACGTGGTTGCAACAATGAAAATAATGTGAAGTACAAAGCATTAAAATAATGATTGAGAATATCTAGAAAATCTACGTATCTGGCAATTATTAAAGATTTTGCAATTTGCAATTTGCAATTTGCAATTTGCAATTTGCAATTTGCAATAAATTGAAGGTTTGGTTGAAAATGGGAGGCCATTATAATGAGTTAATGAAATACTAACATCATGTTAGTTTCTGACAGTGACATGCTTTGCTTTTTATATTTAGTGGGCTTCAACAATTCTTCTTTGTGATATTCTTTTTCATTATTTCGTATGTTTCGTATAAAATTACCATACCTCTTCCTATAAATTTTTCATCCAAAACTTAGTCATATGACTCTTATTATTAATAAAATTAATATAATTGATTCAATTATTAATTGCACTGATATATATCTTCATTATTGATTGATTCAATTATTAATTGCACTAATATATATCTTCAAATAAAGTGCAGCTCCCTTGTTGGACGAGTGCAATGGTAGAATCAAATTGAGTAGCATACATATTTTATTTAATTTCATTTTTTTGGAATCTTATTAATTTATTTATTTTCGGTAGAAAAAGCGAGCAAAGCCCGAGAAAAAACTAACGAATATGAGAAACACCTAACTTATCATGTCGAAGCCAAATACTCTGTGGGGGGAATCACCAGCACAAGAACGTCATTGTGCACTAATAAGGATAATGTGATAAGTAATCAGCAGCAAAGTTCCCTTCCATGTGCACATGTTGCAGCATTACCGAGTTAAAATATTAATTATTTTCATTGTGAATACAATAACAATCTGTCCACGAAAAATATGACACTTTCATTTTCTGCACTCGTTTTAAAAAAATGATAATAAATAGTTAAAATGGAGAGAAAGTAAAGTACGAGAGCGAATAATATAGAGAAGTCTATTGTCTATATTATTCTCTCTCTTACTTTTCTTTCTTTCCATCCAATTTAACTATTTATTATTATTTTTTCAAAATGAGTGCATAAAATGAAAGTGCCCTATTTTTCGTGGACGGAGGGAGTATGTTTATTGCAATGTTGTTTGTATTCATGATAAGTTTTATTTTTATGTTAACTCTACCTTATAATTATACGAATATTTTATCAATTAGTATTTTATTTACAGAGATTTATATTTGGATGGATGTATTTATGGTATGTAGTTCAAAAGTTATTATTGTGCATCGTGCATGTAATGGACAAATCATGTTTAATTCATAGACAAGTAACTTTATATTGGTACTAATGCAATTGTTATTTATACCTTTGTATACATGGAGAAATATAATAAGAATCTCTTCAGTCTTCACATGGTTAAGCAAGTTTTAATATCTTAATACTTTTTGTATTTCGTAAACCACTTTTCTTTAATTTAGTTATTGCAATATTTCTGCACATAACAGAATTTATGCACATAGCACACTTACTTTATATTGCGTGAACCAATTTTTGTAACTTCAATTATATTCTAATAATGAAATGTGTATATATTCTATGTTCCTTGAGCTTTGGTCTTGCTTAATTAGTTTTATTAGTAGGATTACCTAACTAAAGAGAAAAATTATACTATTTCAGGTGTGTTCTTGAATTATTTGATATTTTAATACATAGATTATAAACATAAAAACGGGGGGTCAAAGTCACTAGGCTCGTCTCAAATTAACTCTTTTATTATTAGATTAAAACTGACTAATCATCAGTTAAAAAACTATTATTTAAATTTAAATCAGTTATTGGTTTTACACACTTTGAGGAATAGTATAAAATTGTTTTGCTAACAACCATGATTTCTTGTTATCTATGGATAAAGTCATTTTCTACAAAGCTGGATGCCAGAGTGGAGAGATTTTTATTCTACTAATTATTTCTGAAAGTCATCTATATACATATTTCCAGTTTTCTCATCAAGAAATTCGAATCCGATTTTTCTTGCATAGGATATAATTTATTTAATTACTTAAATTTAATTTATTGGTAACTCGAATTACGATGGTCTTTTCTTTTGAACTGGGAAATCATGTTTTAATTTATACTACTACTATGGTCTACGAAGTATCTTTTTACAGTGACGAGAGTAAGAGAGATTTTATAAATCAAGAAGTGAACATTACAAAAATATAAGTTGAAAATCTGATAGGTCTAATTAAAAGTAATTGAAATTTTATAAATGTAGATTCTTGAAGAACTAGGAAAACTGAGATAGAAAAAAGGTCAATAACATTATAATATAGAGTTAGACCTAAACTAACGTCAATTGGTTTAACTTGTATAAAAAACTTTTAATTAATTTATTAGTAGTAGTATTAGAAAATTAATATCGATAGCTGTTTAAGGAATTAAATTATTAGAGCATCCACTACGCGTCCCGCGCGGCTCGCGTTCTGTCCCGGAGGGACGGTTCCGCCGCGGGACGCGTTGCAACGTTCGTCCCGTCCCGTAGCCCGTATCCGCGAGACAAGGGACGCGCCGGCCCGTCACGCCCCCGGGCGACGTGGCGCGCCCCCGATGCATGCGTGACGCCCACTCGCTTGCCCGCGAGTGGGCGTCGCCACGGATGGCGCAATAATTCATTTTTTTTAAAAAAATTCAAATTTTAATAAAAAAATATATTTTTCAAACGGTAATGTTACCGCTAATTTTTTATTTTCTTTTTTTTTTAATTTTATTTATTTATTTACTCTATAAATAATCCTATTTCATACTCATTTCACACATAAACACACATCTATTCCTCTTAAATCCTCTATATCACTCCAATTTCCATCTTAAATAAACTCAAACAAATGGATCCTTTTGAGCAAATGTGTCAATTAATGGAACAATCATTTGAAGAAGATCGACGACGAGAGGCGGAGAAAGCCACGACGCTCCCGGAAGTACATCAATCGGAACCGGGAGGAAGCCGCCGCACGGTTAGTACGCGACTACTTCTGCGATAACCCGATTTGGGGAGATACCTACTTCCGTCGCCGTTTCCGCATGAGTAAACTACTATTTCTCCACATAGCGAATACTTTGGCGGCCCGGGAAGAGTTCTTCCGAGAAGGGTTCGACGCGGTCGGCCGTCCTAGCCACACGACGCTACAGAAATGTACTGCAGCCATCCGTCAGCTTGCGACTGGACAAACGGCCGACATATTCGACGAATACCTCCACATCAGAGACACCACTGGGCGCATGTGCTTGCTCAACTTCTGTAGAGGCGTCCGGGCAGCCTTTAGTGACGAATTTCTCCGGAGGCCAAGCACGGATGATTGGCAGTTCCTCCTCAACCTACACGAACAAGTGCACGGATTCCCCGGGATGCTTGGCAGTGTCAATTGCATGCACTGACAATGGATGAATTGCCTGGTGGCTTGGAGGGGGTCCTACACGAGCGGCCACAAAGGCACCCACCCAACCGTTGTACTCGAGGCCGTTGCCGACTACCGGCTTTGGATCTGGCACGCGTACTTCGGGGTCCCTGGCTCGAACAACGACGTAAACGTGCTCCACCAGTCCGATCTCTTTACCGAAGTTTTGGATGGTAAAGCGCCGGCCATCAACTTCGTCGCCAACAACCGGCTGTATAAAATGGGGTACTATCTCGCCGATGGCATCTACCCGAAGTGGCCGACCTTCGTGAAGACGTGCAGCAGGCCTGCGAACCCAAAGCAGACTCTTTTTGCGCAGAAGCAGGAGGCTGCGCGCAAGGATGTGGAGAGGGCGTTCGGGGTTCTCCAAGCTCGCTTCAACATCATCAAAGCCCCGGCTCGTTCGTGGTTCATGGAGAGCATGGTCGACATCATGTATACGTGCATAATCTTGCACAACATGATTGTCCGAGACGAAGGACCCGATGTGGGAAATTGGTTCGACCCCGAATCCCCGGAAGCTCAACCGCAATTAGTCCTCCGCGAAGTGGAGCGCATCCGTCTATACAAGAACGGTTGGCTATTCGGGCAAGGACACGCGACTCTAGCGCCCACACCCAACTCGAAGAGGATCTAATTGAGCACATTTGAGAAAACTTTGGCGGAGAAGATTAAATTATGTCATTTTTATTTTTTTAGAATTTTAATTATGTTTTTTGTTTCTTTTTTTTTAAGTTTAAGTTGTAATGTTGTTTTAATTTTAAAGAATTGTGTTTGTTTAAATTTAATTGGGTTGTAAAAAAAATAAAAATGAAATTGAATGAATAGTAATTAACATACGGAATAAGGGACGGTTAAGGGACGGAGCGTTGCAGGTTCCGTCCCTTTGTTAAGGGATGGAGGAAAAAAGGACAGTGTGGCCCTCAAATATTGGTCAAATAATAGTTAAGGGACGGTATAGAGACAGCGTAGTAGATGGTCTTGGTCTCTCTACATAAAAAAAATACATAAAAATAATTCCAATGACTCAATAAAATAACTGAGTCCAATAAAATTAGCCCCATAATTTTATTTTATTTTATTTTTGTATATTTTCTAGCCTTTACAGCCTAGATTTTATTTTTTCTTTAAAATTTAAATAATGAGATTTTTTTGAGATTCTTGAGACAGGAAAGCAGAAATTGACCTCAGATTCAGACACGTTTCCAGTTCTTCCTTCCACTCTCATTTAATTCAACTGGAATTTATTTTAGAGTAAAGGCCAAAATTGGTCCTGAACATATAGCCATTTTACGATTTTGGTCCTAAACATTATCTTTTGGATTTTTTGGTCCTGCACATATGGACATTTGATCATTTTGGTCCTGCACATATGGAAATTTGATCATTTTGGTCCCCCGTCAACATTTTCGTTAAAAACTAACGGTCAACATTATCTTTTGGATTTTTTGGTCCTGCACATATGGATATTTGATCATTTTGGTCCTGCACATATGGAATTTTGATCATTTTGGTCCTCCGTCAACATTTTCGTTAAAAACTAACGGTCAACGGCCGATTTTTGACTAAAACAATGGGTTGGGTTGGGTCGTGTTTGGGTCGGGTTTGGGTTACACGTTATTTTTTTCTTAACGTATAACCCAAACCCGACCCAAACACGACCCGACCCAACCCATTGTTTTAGTCAAAAATCGGCCGTTGACCGTTAGTTTTTAACGGAAATGTTGACGGAGGACCAAAATGATCAAAATTCCATATGTGCAGGACCAAAAAGATCAAATGTCCATATGTGCAGGACCAAAAAATCCAAAAGATAATGTTGACCGTTAGAGCATCCACAACCGTGCTCTTGCCAGCGGCACGGTTGTGGGCCCGGGCGGTACTATTCATGCCTGCTCTCTGGCAAGAGCACAACACCCACAACTGTGCTCTTCCGCAAGGACGAGCACAATTAATATAAAATTCAATTACACAAAAACATTTTCATAATACTAAAATTCATTAAAAAAACCACAATAAAAATAACAAATTACAAATAAAATAAAAAGACATAATTAAAATCCTAAAAATTAAAAATTACATAATTAAAATACTAAAAATTAAAAATTACATAATTAAACTCCTAAAAATTAAAAATTACATAATTATTGGCTAATATAACCCGAGGAAGACTACGCATCCGGCGGCACCAACCCCAATTGTTTTTGGAGACCCAATATCATGGACTCGTGCGTTTGAAGTTGCGTGGGGGTCATAGTTGACCTATCGGCCAAATTGAGTTGGGCCAAAAGGGCCCACAACGAGTTGTTCGGGGGTGGAGGTGGAACATAGGGTGCGGGTTCGGGAGCAGGGGCAGATGGAGTCGCGGCGCGACGTCGTTCGGCCGCCGCCTTCTTCCTACCTTGCGGTCGGCGTCGGGAACCGCTTGGTTGGGCATCGGGGCTACCCAAGTTAGCTTCGGCGAGTTGGCTAGCCACTTCTTCGCGGGCGTCGGATAGGGATGCCGACCGTGAGCGTTTGGAGGAGCCGCTAGAGGAGGATGTTATGCCTCCCTTATACTTCGGGTGCGTCCGCGTCTCCTGCCAAACGTTAAGATATTTGAACGACTTACCGTTCATGGATTGGTAGGTGCTCAGCGAGGCGGTGATGATGTCGACCTCGCTTCGGCCGCTCCCGGCATTCCGGGACTCCTGGATGAAATAGCCGTTGAACTTGCCAATTTCTTCGTTGGCTCGGCCGATGCAGTTGCGCACCATACTCTCGTTGCGCTCGATCGTTCCCGGCGGCCGGTGTGCATTGTACCGGCTAGAGACGCGCCACCAAAAGTGATCGCCGGATTGGTTCGTTCCAACCACCGCATCTTCGGAGATTTCCAAGTACGCCTTGAACAATCTTTCCATCTCCGCCGGTGAGTACGGTGTGCGGACACCGGCGCGAGATGGAGGATTCGGCATTTGGGAAGGGGCGCGAGGCCTAGGCTCCGGTGTCCACCCGTAGCGCCCATCGGAGGCACCTTGATCGTCGATTGGGTATGGCCGGTAGCCACTCGGAACGCCCGAATCTTGGGTGAGAGGAGGGGCCGAATATTCCGTTTCCGGACTATGAAACGGTTGCGAACCGAACCATTCGGGGTTCCAACCGTGAGAGCCGCTTGGGTTGTCGTCGTTACCGGACATAGTGGTGTTGTAGGGTGTGAGAGGAAGATGAAAATGGATATGAGAGATTGATGATGAGAATTGTGTAGTGAAAGTGTGAATTTTTTGGAGTGAAATTGGGGGTATTTATAGATGAAAGTGTGTATTTTTGGGGTAAAAAAATAAAAAAAAAATTAAAAAGTGGGGAAAAACGGTTATAAACGGATATAATTTTTTGGGGAAGTGAATTTTTTTTTTTTTTTTTATTTTTTATCGATTTTTTTAATAAAAATCCGATTTTTTAAAAAAAAAATAAAAAAATGTTTGAAACCAACGGCTATGCCGTTGGCGAATGGGAGACCGCCACGTGTGCGTCCGCTGGCACGGACGTGCTCGATACATCGAGCAGCGCCGTGCCAGCGGCGCGGTTGCAGCGGTGGCGGTCCTTCGCCTTGCCGCTTGCACGGACGGCGGTGGCGCCAACCGCCACCGCTGCGGATGCTCTTAGTTTTTAACGGAAATATTGACGGAGGACCAAAATGATCAAATGTCCATATGTGCAGGACCAAAAAATCCAAAAGATAATGTTTAGGACCAAAATCGTAAAATGACTATATGTTCAGGACCAATTTTGGCCTTTACTCTTTATTTTAATTCCCGTTTTCCAAAAATTTAAATACTCAGCAGAATCGATTGACTTTTACGTGCCTCATGTTTTATTAAATTTTTAAACTATTTTCTTTAATTTTCATTTTTTTGAGTTTTTCCTGCCTTCAAATCCACCCATGTCCATCTCTCTGAAAGATTTTCGTGGCTCTCCAGCTCTTATTTTCTCTCTCTTTCGTATACAGTTTTTCTCTCTCTCTACCCTCAAAACCCCACAAAAAACTTCAAGGTCTTGAGCAATAATCCACATTTTCTTGTTTTTTACATTTGATGATTCTTTAATTATTACTAGTACACAGCAGCTTGCCCAATCCGGTTTCGTGTGCATGCTCTAAAAGGTGAGTTTTAGCCTTTTCTTGTTTCAATTCCTCAGTTCTTCATCTCCCTCTTCCAATTCTTGCTTTTAGGATTTTGGGCACACTAAAAATCCAATCTTGCATGCTTGTTTTCCGAATATTTTGCAGCTTCATCCGCATTGTTATGTTGTAGTTGTATAATCGTTCAATTTAATGCTAAAGTTGTTATCTTTTTTCAGCCCTTTTAGTTTAAACAGCTCAATTAGCTCTTGAATGTGTTTGCTTTGGTGTTTTGGTTGTAGCAACAGCAACAGCAATGAAAGGGCTCTACAAAGGATTCAAATACACAATCTCTCAATTCTTCGGTAGATTCCCTCTTTAGTCAGATCTTAATTACATTCTTTAACACATAAAACTTTTATTAAATGATTAGATAATTGTTTGCAGTTGTGAAGGAGCGTGAATTAGAGATTGGATACCCAACTGATGTTAAGCATGTTGCACATATTGGCTGGGATGGCTCAACTGGAACAGCACCAAGTTGGGTGAGTTTTTTCCCCTTTTACAAAAATTATGAATTCAATTTGAAAAATTTCTTGTGTAATCAATTTCATTTCACTGAATGCAGATGAGTGAATTCAAGACGGGGCCGGATTTCGCAGCCACATCGATCGGGAACTCTGGCTCGGCACTCTCTCCATGGTCCTCTCAAGGTGTGTTCTTCCCCAATTTCTATCAAGTTTTGAGTAATAAGTTAGTCAACTCCATTATTGGAGAATGTTGACAGCTGTTGAAAGAAGTGGGAAAACATTTTGAGTGATTAGTACAAAGTGTGTCAAGGGCTAAAAAGGGGGAGTTGTCTGTGTAGTAATAGTGCCATGTGCTAAATGGATTTGGACAAATCTAATGGCATTGTCACGGGGCTGAAATTATTGACTGCAAAAATGAAAATATGTCCTTTATGTTGGTTGTACACCTGTACTTCTTGTTCTTGGACATTATTTATGAATTATGAGAGTGCAGTTTCGAAAGATTCTTTGCCTTAAAGCAGGGGTGGTTTTGGATCTTCTGTCACGAGGGGTTTGGAGATTGGTGGAGTTGTGCTTGAAAAAGACCGCTTTTCGTATCGGTCACATGCTCCATGTTTGCACCGTGCTAGAACACCTGAAGTACCACTTTTTTTATTCAGAAAATGTGATTTTAACCAATGTTTTGTTTCTGTTAATTATGTTCCTTCATTATGTTGTATCATTGGTTGTTTATCTCTTTGTCTGTCGAGTCCATGTAGTTTATATCATCCGTATCAAGGTGAATTATCGTCACATTTAGCGTGCCTCGCCTTGAGTTACTTCTGTTGATTGTTCTCTTATGTATTTAGTATGTCCTCATTTCCGTTTTTTAACAGATTTTGGGGAGTCCATGCGGCAACAATCAGGGTCCGAGATGTTTAGAGACATGGCCTCCTCGGAAAAGAAGAAGGACAAACGGAAGAAGTCCAAGTCAACTTCCTCCCCAAACTCTATTTCCGGTTCCTCCTCAAGGTCAGCAGCAAAGTCGAGCGCCAAATTTGTCAGGGGACCAACAAATATCGAAGTTGCATAAAATCATAGATAGAGTGGCCATGCTTAACTATATAGCCTTTTGAAATTCCTTCGTTTGTACTTGGAAGAAAGTCCCCACGCATATGAAGAGACTTCACAAAGCGTAGAGGAAGCTGTAGGAAAAAACTCTCTTGTTTAGCCGGCTGAATTGCATATAGTGAAGGGGCAGGAATTGGTAGACGAACAAGGTATGTAACGCGAAAAAATACGAGAAACTTATTTTGTTTCGGGTGAGGAGGGCATTGTAAAGAGTAAGATAGTTGATGTTTTGTGGTGATGCAGATTGTGGGACTTGGATGTATATTAGGTAACAAACCTGTGTCATTAGTTATCAAAGCCTTTTTATTTATCTGTATTTCTTAGGCCTTCATTTGGTATGAATGTAATTTATAATTCATAAAATTTGCAACTTCTAGTTTGTGTAATGTAACAATTTGATAGATAGTTGCCAAAAATATTGATCAAGTAAACCGTGTATTTAGCAGAGATAGAGGTGGAAATTACCCTTGATTACTTCTTCACTAAATCCAATGAAGCTAGTACTACTTGGGTTGTGTTTAACACACATCTCAATTATTGAATGATATATTATTTGTATTTTTCACTGGATGACGACAAGAAATCATAATACCTAACTATCTCAAATACTTAGATTTTTCTCGAGAAACGGTATTAATACACAAAATATAGAATTTACCTCGGCATAATTTAGACCGTCTTGCCATAATAAAATACATGTCCCATTGTAATGAACACTATAACACTTGTCTTTCTCAAATTATGATAGAGACTACATAGTAACCATCCCCAAACCATCTCTTTTTGGCCTTTTCTTTAACAAACCAAAAAGGAACTTTTACAAATACAAAATATATCACAACCTTGATCAACAATTCCTCAAGAAAAAGGACAATGAGAATCCCAAAATCCTTAAAAATATGTGGTGTTGTGACAATAGTTGTGATAGTAAGCCTTATCGTGACAGCGTTAATCCTATGGTTTGCAGTTCTAAAACCCAAAAACCCCAAAATCACAATGCAGCAAGCCACGCTAAAACACATATCTTTCGGGTCCGATTTCCAAATCAACGTCACGCTGGGGATGCTCGTGACAGTCAACAACCCGAACCATGCGAGCTTCAGGTACGAGAACAGCACGGCCTTCGTGAGCTACCGCGGCGCGCCAGTGGCGGAAGCGCCCATACAAGAGGACGCCATCCCGGCGCGCGGGAGTCACGACATCAGCACGGATTTATTCGTGGATGGGGACCGTGTGGTGGCGAATCCCGGGTTTATGGAGGATTTGGCGGCGCGACGCTTCAACTTTACGTCGTCCACCACGCTCCACGGGAGAGCTAAGGTGCTCAACTTGTTTAAGATAACGGCCACCACTAATAGCACGTGTGTCATCTCTGTTGATGTTGATGCTCAGAATGCAACCTCTCTTTGTAATTCCAAATTTAACTACTAGGATCAAAAAGGTCTTGTTTAATTAGGTAATTTTGCAGATTTGAATGGTGTCACATATTGAGATTGATGATGATTTTGTGGGGTGGAAATAGGGGTGGGGATTTGGTCGGTTCCAACCGAACCACACCCTTTGTCGGTTCGGTCTTCGGTTCCACCGAAGGAACCGAACTCAATTGCAATGCAAATACATTCGGTAAAAATAAAAAACACACTTATAAATCCCTCACACTAATTACCTCCTTCACTAATCTATCTCACCAACAATAATTCCTAATTTGTGCAACATAAGTTAAATAATTTAAATATAACATATACATTAGATAATTCCTAATCTGCTAAATTGTTGTATGTCTGCATATAGCGAAGTATTAGACATGTAGTAGTAAATTTCGGAGAGCATCATGCATGAAGAGAAAAGAAGAGCATACCTTCAATCCGAACAACAACGTGGAGAGGAGAGGAGAGAAGAGCAGCAACGGCGTGGAGGTTTCTAATTTTTACTTTATTAAAACCAAAACAATAAAATTAAAATAAATATATAAAAATTAAATATTAAAAAATAACGGTTATTCGGTTCTAACCTTTCGGTTCTCGGTTAACTTCTACTTAATAACCGGCACCTAACCTTAACCTTAACCTTAACCGAGAACCGTTCCCCATGCCTAGGTGGAAATTTACAAAATCAAATTGATTTTATAAAAGTTTTTTGAGTAGTTCTTGCAAGTTGTTCACATTTATATATTGGAAAAGATATATTTCATGATCCAGCCCATCAATGAAAAGAAACAGATCTGGGCTAACCGAAATGAGTTCCAATTAGGGCGTTTTTCAAAAATAGGCCCAAGACCATAAAAAGCCCTGCCCAGTCCCATGACCAACCAACTCACGGCCAAAAACTCAAACAAATACAAATACTATTATACTCAAAATAGGAATTTTTGAAACGGCACAGATTTTTAAAATATGGGCATTTCCGTTCCTAAAAAGTTATCCCAATTTATTACCCATATGCATCAAGTTATTTACAATTTATACCACCATTAAAAGGCTAATAATAATAGGGGTCTCGACTATCCATTAACACTATTTTAACTACTATTCCTTTCCTCTATCTCACTTGATTAATTTTGTCTTAATTCCTGTGGCATATTATATGCTCATATTTTTATGGGAAGTAGGGAGTAAAGGCCAAATATGGTCCTAAACATATTACGTTTTTATGATTTTTATCCTTTACATTACGTTTTGAATTATTGCATTCCACACATTTGAACTCGGGCCGGAATCAGTCCATTCTGGACGGCTCGTTAATTCAAAAATTAAAATTATTATTTAAAAAAATTTTAAATTAAAAAATCAAAACCTTTGCCGAACTAATCTATTCAAATTTTCCGTTCTAATTAAACATGAACGAAAATTGACTTCTCAATAGCATTAACATAGTCTATACATTACAGCTCCAACAACTACAAACATTCACAACAAAATTAGGATTCAAATTAAACAATAATCCTACTCCGGAGGCGGCGGCTTTACACCGGAGACATATATAGGGATCAGAAAAGAGAAGCAATGCTTTACAACATGACCTATTTTAACGAAGTTCTATCAGTTTTACCAAGAGACTGTAGGAAATTTAATTTGAAGAGATATATCGCTCGACCTTAATCTGAACAGCAAGAGAAAACGCATAATATGTACAATAAAGAGACAGGTAGGAAAGTGTGCAGAGCATTGGCCAAAATAACCGAAAGTGGCTAACTTTCATGTGTCAAGAATGGACCTCACTCTTGGTAATTGTCACGACGGCTATAGAAAAAAATGATACATACGTTATTTCTCAATGTATTAGGATTACTACATCAACATAAATTCTCATTGTTATGATTATAAACGAAAATGATATACTCCATTCGTCCCACTTAAGATGACACGTTTTCCTTTTTAGTTTGTCCCAAGTAAGATGACACATTTCCTTTTGTGGAAACTTTCTCCCTCCATCTCTCTCCAATTAATACACTCAACCATTTTTTCTTACTCCAATTAAAATATTCATCTCTCTTTGTCTCTCTATTTTAATACTTGTCACCCACCTTTTCTCTCTCTAATTAAATACATTAACCAACAACTCCTAAAATCTCGTGCCGGCTACGAAATGTGTCATCTTAGCCGGGACGGGGGAATACTTATCAAGTTTTATATCTACAAAAATATTCTTTTGATTCATTTATCAAAAACAATACATTAAATTCAATACGAATTTAATCATTCTCAACTCAAACGGATAAATCTGTGAAAAAACGGTAATACTAGTATTTATATAGATAGAGAGATTTGATAAACCTCTTTATTCTTAAACCTCGCCAAACCCAGAAGCGAAAATCAAAGAACCGCCGTCCTTAAGTAATCCAGAAAGAAAAGAAGAAATTCCAACTAACCGTCGAAGATGCACTTCAGATTTCGAAGGCTGCATCTTGTTTTCCAAGTTTTTCCCAGGATATATCCCGGTAAAGAATCAACTCATTCTCCTTCTTACGTTGTAAAAGAGAGTATTTATTTTGCTTTTGGATACTTGGAATTTGCTTGCTCCCCATTTTAATTTCACTACTTTAAAAGTGCCTTTTACCAGCCCTCTGCAACGGGCATCAATGTTTTTACCGACGGCAGCGGCGCTGCAGCTTGGTGGTTATGCGAGGGTTTTGGTATAGCTGGTCGTCATTGGCAGAGGTTAGGAATTCTTCGAGCTTGTCTTTCGGATTTGATGTTTTTTTTCTATTTCTGTTTGATGTGAAACTGACTGTAGCTTGATTTTCGTTCCTCACTTGCTCTCTCTAATCCCTATAGACTGCTTGGTGAAGTGTTTATTATCCTAACTTATTGGTGACATTGAGAGCCTCTTTCAGGTATTCAACTCGATCAAGGAGGAAAGATAAGGCGGTTACTCTCCGTCGTCTTTCGCAATTTCTCGCCGCCTCCTCCGACTCAAGCGACGCCCGGTTACTCTCCACCGCCGACTACACTCCCTTCGCCGTCCTCAATTTCTCATCGTCTCAAAATTCGACGCTGCTCCTTGGTTCCGATTTAGAGTCTCGGCGTGTCTGGGTTGCCGCTGTCACACCCGCAGACGTCACGCCGGACCGCTGCTGCTGCCGCCTCCGTTGCACCCTAGTTTCTACCGCAGTCGGACTCTCCCCGTAGCGACGGCGCTGCCCTTGGTCAGCCCTGGCAGTAGCTCCTGCCGCTGCTGTGCAGTTCCTGTTCCGGAGATCGCCGTCGACAGACGAGCAGTCCCGAAACGAACCGCAACTGCCCGAGTTCGCTCCGAACAGCCCCGAAAGATAAGTTCTCATTACCAAATTATGTTTCTTTCGTATTTTGATTTAACCGTGGGAGTGTTCAATTGGTTGTATTGTTATCACTGTTGCGAGTTTGTTTGATCGTTTTAAATCGGTTTCGAGTTTCGATTGATGCAACAAAGTGATATGCTTGATGTTTGGAGTAAAAGGGATGGGGAGGATTTTTTTACCTTCTGTTGAACTCGCTTTGTGAAGGCGAAAGGAAAAGTCCCTCCCAGTTATGATTCTGTCAAGACAAATTGTATATGCTTGAATATTTCAAAAGAGTTGTGGAGATTGATACATGAACTTTGAATGAATTTACCTATGATTTAGAATGGGTATTGAATAAGGAGCTTGGCAGTTCTTCAAACTCCCGGTTTCTGCCGTGAATTCTATGAGAATAAATGCATGAGTTTGGGGCGATGAAAGGAGTGTTACCGTGAATTGTAGGAATGGGGACGAAAATTCTTATACTCTCTTTTGCTACTGATTTGCAGATGGACGAATTGTGAAAGTGAGACTGCCGTGATTAAGAGGGAGTGAAAGCAAGGAATTGATTTGAGATTAATTCTCAATTAATTCGATGATTTAAAAGTCAATTATTTATTATTGGCTGAATTAAAAGTAACTAACCACCATGATTAGGAGTTACTGGTGATTTATTTTGCAGGCAACGGCTGCAGAGTGGGGTGCAAACCGATCAAACTTTTTGGAGCAGAATTGAAGAATAAAATCACGATGGGGAATCTGCCGTGAAGAAAAGAAATAAGGACTGGGCTCAAAAGATATCTCCCACAATTTTATTTACTTTAATTGGACTCATTTAGAGTGTAGCCCAAAAGATGTAATTTTGTTTATTTGTTTTAGACTCTTTTAATTTAATAGTCCAAAGCCAAATTGTAAAGTAAAACATTGGACTTTATTTAATTGAGAAGCCCAAAATTTACTTTTCGCATATCTTTTTATTAATTAAAGTTCACGGAAAACTTTAATTAATTTCGTCGTCCCGTTTCCAACAAAGATTAAAATCGCTCATTGCAACAATTAATATTTAGTGTTGTTCTAAATATTAATTCTTCAAAATCGATCATTGATTTCCAAACATGTTGCATACTACATATAGCACTTCCAATAAATTCCACGAAGGTCGAAGGTATTCCTCTACACCAAAAACAATTCACACTTTGCAAGTATGAATATTAAAACACAGTACGCACTCTCCTTCGCGCAATCCAACAACATAAATAGTCCTTTGGTGTTATGCCAAGTACTATAATAATTCACAAACGTATCCACTAGATTAATAAACCAAGATTTTGTATTTCACAAAGTTCATAAAGAACTAAAAGAATTCATCGCGCCAAAGAACTTTTATTCATGCAAGCCCAAAATATTAATTCCTCGCTCCACGAGAAATTAAATATTATTTTTTAGAAATTTAAAATTAATCACTATATCGCATTCAATAATAATAAAAAAATTTATTACTCGAAAATTCGCGGGTGTTACATCCGGAGATGGAAGCCAGAACACACAAGGTTTGAGTTGTTATGAACATACTCCGGAACATGGCTTATCGCCTTATCCGCATTACTTACAAGGACATTTATGTATATTCCATCCAATGCGCCAATACAACCCTAAGACGAATCACATAAATTTATAAAAATTCAAACCGACTCTAAGAGCATTAGCAGTGGTGCAGATGTCCCGACGGACATCCCAAAAACACCTCCTGCCACGTCATACGAACATCCCACTGCGGATGCCACCTCAAACATACATCCTACTGCACAATGGCGGACATTCCCAAGGACATCCCGACAGACTTCCCACAATAATAAAAATTCACAAATTCAAAAATTAAACAATTTCCGTAATTAAACAATTTACGGAATTAAAATTTCGACACAAATAAGGAAAAAAATTCCATTAAATAATAAAAAGTACATTTCACCAAATAAAAAAAATACATTTCAATAATTAAAAACTACATCAACGACGACCCCTCCGCTGCCATACTTCTTCAATAATATCGTTCTGGAGTCGAACATGGGCTTGTTTTTGGCGCATGTCGGCAAATGCACGGACTCGATCGACTTCGCCATGGGGTATCCCCATGCGTACATTGCTAGTGGCCAATCCGTGGCTTGGGCCTGCAGCATCAGCATCATCATTGGTCCAATTAGTCATTGCCGGACCTTCATCTTCGACAATCATGTTGTGCATGATAATACATGCGTACATGATGTCGGCGATGCTGTCAACATACCACAGTCGTGGTGGACCCTTCACTGCCGTCCATTGAGCCTGGAGCGCACCAAATGCCTGCTCCACATCCTTGCTCGTTGCCTCTTGACGACCCGTAAAATATATCTTCTTTTCATCTGTTGGGCATCTGATCGTCTTCACAAAGACTGACCACATAGGGTATATCCCATCCGCCAAATAATAGCTCATATTATGCTGGTTGCCATTGACGACGAAATTGACGGCCGGACCAACGCCCATGCATTGGTCGTTGAAAAGGGGCGACGACTGGAGGACGTTGATATCGTTGTTAGACCCGGCTACTCCAAAATAGACATGCCAAATCCACAGCCGGTAGTCAGCTACCGCTTCAAGGATCATCGTGGGATTCTTGCCCTTGAAACCAGTAGTGTACATCCCTTTCCAAGCAGCGGAGTAGTTCTTCCACTCCAAGTGCATACAATCTATGATGCATAACATTCCCGAAAACCCGTGCATATCCAACAGAGCCTGCCAATCTTCGGGGGTAGACTTCCGAAGATATCTATCCCCGAATATCTCCATAACGTCCTGACAAAAATACTTCAGGAACTCGCGGGCAGTCGTCTCGCCGATGTGGAGGTACTCGTCGAACATGTCGGTCGCACCTCCGTATGCCAACTGCCTGATTGTGGCAGTGCCCTTCTGAATCGGCGTATGGCCGGGTTTACCAGCCACATCTTCCCGCACCCTGAAATACTCGTATCGACTCTCTAAAGCGCCCACGATACGCAGAAAGAGCGGACGATGCATCCTAAAACGTCGCCGGAACATGTTCTCCCCATATCGTGGCTCCGGAGCGAAGTAATCTTCGTACAACCGACAGTGTGCAGCGAGGTGGTCCCAGGGTACTATAGATCGACGATGGATGAGTCGAGGTACCGCCGGCTCCAAGGCCGCTTGTTCCTCCCTATCCGCTGCCTCCCGCACACGTGCATGAATCAGTCGCATCATGTGTTCATAATGCCCACCACTACCACTACCACTACCCGCCATTACAGATATATAAAAAAAATTTAGAGAGAAAGAAACTTGTTATAACAAGTGGTGCGAATGAAATGGAGTTTAACGAGCCGTATATATAGACTTTTAAACAAAAAAGAAATAAAATAAATAAAAAATCGGGACGTCCGTCGTATCTCGGCAATGGCGGACGTCCGCGGAACCCCGCGGAACTCCGGTGTCCGCAGCGGACGTCCGTATCCGTCGCGACCTTGCACAATGGTGGACGTCCCGCGCGGACGTCTAGCACGCCGGTCGGACGTCCGCGGGGACGAACGCCATTGCTGATGCTCTAACTCCCCCAAATCCCCAAATATTGTACTAACTCAGGATTCCGGATTAATATTCTCTCCATAACTAAAGCATTAGAAGTTAGAACACAAAAACATAATACTCCCTCCGTCTCAAAAAAGTTGAGTCATTTTTTTTAACAAAAGACAAAACATCTAATCACTATTAATTTATTCCATCATTTACTTTACTCTCTCTTATCTTTTTTTACTTTTTCCATCTCTTCTATTTATTTAATATAAATTCTTAATCTCCGTGCCTAAAAGTTTTGTCTCAAATTTTTTTTTTTGGAACGGAGGGAGTACAAAGAAACAAAAACTTTATTAACACGGAGGAAGTATAAAGAAACAAAAACTTTAATTTTGCTGATTTAACATCAGAAAATTGAAAAGGAGCAAGAAATCGAAACAGAAATCAAGCACTCTCCTCCTTTTCATCATCAAATAGTACATAAGCCCAACCTAATCAGTGCCAAACATAGCTACTTCAAAATCATAATCGAACTTCATTTACAGTACCAATCGGCCTTCTTCTTCACCCAATCATCTAGGGCTTCCTCGACAGATTTCGTCTTGGCCTTGGCGGCGTCGTACCCGAATTTCTTCGTCTTGACAGGAGACAGCTCGTCAGAAATTCCAACTATCTGTTGAAGATGTACTTCGGATTTCGACGGCTGCATCGTGTTTTCCAAGTTTTTCCCGGTAAAGAATCAATACATTCTCCATCTTACGTTGTAAAAAAGAGTATTTTGCTTTTGGATACTTGGAATTTGCTTGCTCCCCGTTTTAATTTCTCTACTTCAAAGCTGCCTTTTACCCGTCATCTACAACGGGCATCAATGTTTTAACCGACGGCAGCGGCGCTGCAGCTTGGTTATGCGAGGGGTTTGGTGTAGCTGGCCGTCATTGGCAGAGGTTAGGAATTCTTCGAGCTTTTCTTTCGGATTTGATCTTTTAGATGCGGAACTGACTCTAGCTCGATTTTCATTCCTCACTTGCTCTCTCTAATCTCTATAATGTTTATTATCTAACTTATTGGTGACACTGACAGCCTTTTTTAGGTATTCAACTCGATCAAAGAGGAAAGATAAGGCGGTCTCCAAGGACAATGCTTTGTCCTTTATTCGGTCTTTGCTTCATCAGCCTAGAGGTGAGAAGAGTTCTTATCTGTTCTGAAAACATCAGTGCACACACTAAGAATGAATACAGTGAATGTGATGAGATACAATGGCATTTTTCTCATTACATGCTTATAGAGATAACTATCACTCTTCTGAACATTTTCTATATAAATAATCATTTCATCTTAATAGCTTTGTTTTGATTCCCACTTTTTTTGTGAGGTAAATGACTTCTAATTTTATTTTTCACCTGTTTGATGCACATCTAATCATGTTTGGAGTCTGAGGAAAATAATGACAATCTTCTCATAGATGGAATCTGTTGAATAGAAGAGAGGAAATTGTATAGTACTAGTTTGAATCCTTGTTAGTGTATACTGTTTTCAGTTAGATGTTCTTTAAAGGTTTGAAAATAAGCCTAGGTATTGAATGATTCTGAATTGTCTATGCTTAAGGAAAAGGGTCAGTGTTTCTGAAGGAATAGAGAGTTGACACTTAACAGTCTTTGAATGGTATGAGATCTTTAAAGAAGGTTCAACAGTCTTTTCTGACCTTCCAAATAGCCTTGCAAAAGACAGAGCAACATTCATCTTTTGAGTAGCATGCATATTGCTACAATGAATTGGTGAACCCCATAAACTATTGTATCAGTTGGTGAGACTGTTCATCTAGCATGAAATGGGAGTTGGTTATCTGATAAATTTCTGACAGTTTGTCTAGGATTAGTTGAGCAGGATTTTAGGCTAAGCTTGAAACTGTGTAAGAAGTGGCTACTGGCTAGATAAAATTTTGAAAACCAGGTTATCATGTACTTGTTGATCTTATTTATGTCCATAAGCATCAACATTTGTAGTCAGGCACTGAGGGTGCAATCAGATGAGTAGAATATAGCTTTGCACATTGTAACTGAGAATTTTGGGAAGTTCTTTAGTGTGTTTTTTTGCCAGGTGAAAGACAACAAAATGCAGCAGTGGCATCATATGATAAAAAAAAGCTCTGCTCAGATGTGTGATTCATTTTGTTTCCCAACTGTCTGCATAATTCTGTCTATAGATGCCCACCGGTTCCGGTTCCGGCGGTTAACCGCCGAACCGGAACCGTGGCAATTTTCCCGAACCGGAACCGTCGCAATTCGGGTCGCGGTCCGGTTCAGGTTCAAGATATTCCGAACCGGAACCGTCACCAAACCGGCGGTTCGGGACGGTTCAGAACCGGCGGTTAACCGGCGGAACCGCCGGTTTGGGCGCGTATATCAAGGCATCGGGGATGGGGCCGACGGCGGCAGCTTTTCAGCTGCAAAACCGGCCGGTTTCGGCGGTTTTTTGGCGGTTAACCGGCGGTTAACCGTGAAAACCGGCGGTTTTGCTCGGAAACCGGCGGTTCCGGCGGTTTTCCGCCAAAACCGCCGGTTTTCCGAATATTCAATTTTTTTTTTTCAAATTCGAATTCTTCCATAAGAGTTTCTCTCTTCAATCTCCCAATTCTCTCTCTTTGTCTCCAATTTCTCATTTGTGCTATCGTGCTTCCATTTAATTACGCAAGTGCTACTCTTATTACGCATTGTTATATACTTATACTTGTTCCCGTAGTTCTATAAGTTGTCTTTCTTTCTCAATTGCTAAAACAAAAAAATATATATTATTCCATATTTCTACATTTCTACATAGCAATATGTCATCATCCCGAGAACTACGTGGATTTTAATTCCTCAATAAAATTGTGGATACGTAGGCAACTCAACTTAAATTTGAAAAGTTTAACTTTGAAAGTTTAAGTTGAGCTCAAGCCCTTTTCAATTTTTTCCCCCCATTTCATGTTTTTTTCAATGTAAATTATATTACATTGTTGTATGTTGTATACTTGTAGTTGTAGTCTTGTAGATGTATTATGTATATGTATTGTAAATTGTAATGTATCGTTGTCCGTTACAACTCAAACTCAATAAAATTGATATCATTTTCTCCTTATTCGCCGTATTTCTATTTGAATTATACATTGTCTTGTTCCAATTTGTTATATAAATCCAAATTTCAAATTCAAAAAAAAAAAACAACAAAAAAAAAAAAACCGAACCGCGAAACCGCCGGTTTCGAACCGGAACCGCCTAAACCGCCGGAAAAACCGGCGGTTCCGAACCGGAACCGGAACCGGAACCGCCGGTTTTCGAACCGGAACCGTGAAATAGCCTCACGGTTCGGTTCCGGTTCCACCTTCGACAAAACCGGAACCGGCGGTTCCGAACCGGAACCGCCGGTTTTTGAACCGTGGGCAACACTAATTCTGTCTATTTTATCAAGATGCTCAACTTACTATTATAGTTAGTATTTAGTAAGAGACAATAATAAGATACTTATGCTGACCACTAAGGCTTTTCTAAAGAAATTGAAAGAATGCAGACTGGTTCAAAATGTTGGGAGATGCATTTTTAGTGTTAGATTCATCTAGAGTATTTTCTCCCTTTAGATCACTACCCCCCTTTTCAGAAAACTGTTGGGTGGCAACTGTACCAAAGAAACTTGAGTTTTCCATGTCTTTAAAGATTTGAAAAACGACCAATCTCTGACATTGTTGAAAGAAATATCCAAATTCCCAATGTCTGTATGTTTCTTTATGGTGTGTTTTGTGTTGATTTCCTGTTCTCAAGATATTAGCATACTATTACCTATCTATAGCAATATTTGGTTTACTGCTACTCCTCTAGCTTACAATTTTGAGAGTTTTGCAAACCCCTTTTTGAATTTGTGAAATAGAGTGTAACACTGATTATTACAGGACCTTCTCACTTCTGGTTGAATACGGCTCCAGGAAGGGAAAATATGATCAAGGGAGATGGGGTTTTACTAGTTGTTGTTGTTCAATATAATGGAGGATCATTTGAGGCTAATCAAAATACTACCAAAATGATTGAAAAGGCAAAATCACTTCAGCAGAGGTATAATGCATTGGCAAATTAGTGTCCTTAAAACAATTGGCATGTGTAGAACAATTGGGTTTATTACCGGCTCATATGATGTTGCAGATATCCTCACCTTCAAGTTATTGCTTTGCAACTCTGTCCATCAGTATGTCTGGATGATATTTCTTCACATCTTCGGACAATCACCAAGGGTTACATTACTTTTCCTATCTTGTTGTCGAACAAGAATATTCCTGAGGTTTGTTACTTATTGGAACCTTTTAGCAAGGTTGTGTATAACTCACATTTATCTACTGAAAATTCTTAAATTTACGTGTAACCTGTGTGTTAACATAGTTATTGTTATTTTGACAAGCAGAATTTGTTTTGGCTGCTCTATAAAGTTGAGAAAAGTATTGCATGGAGTACTATTCCAATTGATTCTTGCATTATCACATCTATCTTGACTATATAGTGATTAGAATCCTTCCCATCACCTTTTAGATCATGTTTTGGATTTTACTAAACTTTTCAACTATCTAAATGTTAAATGTATTGAAATTCACATTTTGAATTCCCTCTAGCTGCCTTGGATTTTTTAAATGCACAGTGGAATATGAAGTTTATAGAAATTTTTGTTAAGCTCTATTGGGCTGGTTACAATTAATTGAGAAATAGAAAAGTAACTCAACCTTGATTTTTGTACTTTCTAGCACAACGTGTTTCTTATGTGAACAATAGTGTAATGGGATGTTTATACTCAAAAGTTTTATGCTGCTCGACAATGTAAATATTTTTGATAGGTATGCATTGTCTAAGCCAGTTAGTAGCATGTTTACATTCCGAATTCCTTTTGTTTATTTCTTTAATTTTTCTGTTATAGGAGACAAATGTCCCCTGCTTCTTATTGTCAAAAGGTCTTCAGAATCCAACAATGTACCCTGGAAAGGATGTGGATCTTATGGTTCTTCACAAAGGTACTCAAGCTTATCTTTTTTCCTTATATTTGAGAGAGCTAATTACTATCAATATGTTTGCTTTTTGTTCTTGGTTTCAGGTTTCTTGCTGTATTTTTTTAAATTTTGTGATGCTCAATCATTTTCTGATGGGATTAAAAGTGTTTGAAAGTTAATTTCTCATTCTCTTGATTGCTGGCATATTCGCAGATATTAATGATTTCAATGCTGAAGTTAGCAAGGACACTAATGTCGTTGATGTGAAAAGCACTTGGAACAAGCCCATTGAAGTTTTTAAGGAACCAGATGTTTGTTCCGCTTTGTGGAATTTATTGTTTTCCTTCCCAGGTAGGCGCTTCTTGTATAGAGGTTACACTAGGTATATTTTATTGAGGGATAGGGAAAAGAAAAATAGAGACTTTGTGAAGAACTTCTTTTCTGAGTAAAATGGTTCTTGGTATGTATGCACTGGAGATGGAGTTTTGATATTGTTGGTTGGAATTAGTAGTTCTGATCAGGTTTCCAAGTGTTTAGATGAATAGAAAATAGAAGGCACATCAGGTTTGTAAGCACTAAGCAGAGAATCCAAATGGCTTAGCTTCATAAAAGTGCATAAATTGTGCTTGGTAATCCAAAGTGTATGGATTTTCCAGCCTCAAACTGTTATTTTTCTGTTTGTGTAAAGACGGGTTACAAGAACATTTTGTTGTAATTATTAATCTTCATTCTTATTTTTGCAGCATGCATTTCAGCAGATGCGGGTGGCAATCGGTTATTCCTTTCTGATGTTAATCATCACAGGATTATTGTGCTCAACAGCAATGGAAATATTTTGGATGCGGTATGTAGTGGATTGCACATCTTAGTTTTAGGCTTTTTTTGTGTAAATAATCCAGTGTGCTATAAAGGGAATGCATAATGAAAATTTGTTTTATCCTCCCAGATTGGTTCTTCTCCTGGTTTTGAAGATGGAGAGTTTGAAATGGCAAAGTTGATGAGACCGGCAGCTTCTTTCTATGATTCTTCTGAAGATTGCCTATATTTCGTGGATTCTGAGGTAAACCTCTTATGCGTCTCTCAATTACTTTTTGTTACAAAAATCATGATAGGCTAGGGATTTGATCTAGCAAACATATAATAGAGGGAATCACTTTAGTGAAGAGAAGAAATGAATACGATTACATTACACAGTGTAGAGCTTCCAAGACAAGGTTCTCAGATTTGTGCATTTTAGTAAGGTATATTCAGTTAAACCTGATTGCAATCAATTTCAATTTGATGAGACAAAGTTCAGCTAAGTGGCATTCGCAGAAAGGGCAGCTGCCTTTTATAGGTGAGAACGCAATTTGGTTAATTAAGTATTAAGGGGCACTCTCAACAAACAACACCTTAAGTGTAGCTTCAAGTCATCAAGTTTTTCTTGTCCATGGTCATTTCCTAATGGATAAAGCTTTATGATGTTTAAAAAGCTTTCTGGCTTGTAGAGAGTAGAATAAAGAATAAACTAGGACAGAGGCAAATATTAATTGTGAGATTTTGTGACTGAGTATGAAATTTTAATTCATCGTAGAAATGATGAAATTCAGTTAGCACTCAATTCTGATCAGATTTCTAGCAAAAATTGACCTGACCCAGCTCTTGCTGGTTTACAGAGTTTATTGACTTTCTTTTCAACTGGTCTTTTAAAAGGTCGTATTTTATAAAACAAGATTATCCGACGAATCCCAACGAACCAATATGATGGGGTCTAATAATGCATTAACTGCTACGAGAAACGTTTTGCAATTAAAATAAAATAATAATCTTGTTACATGGCCTAACTTCATATATCCTTTTTCTTTTTAAGTGGCTAAGGTTTTATTCCTATATTTTTTACTCAATTCTTCTCATTTAATTGAGGTTTTGATATGTCAAATTCTGCAATAATCTCCAGCTTTCTCAATTGTTAGTAGAAAGGTTTTTATAAGCTTTGTTGTTGTGCTCTTTGTCACCAATTTTGTCTTCTCTAGTAATTTTTCAAAGTTTATGCCTTTATGTTGGGTTGATGAATTTTCTCTTTTCTCCAAAGAATCATGCCATCAGGAGGGCTGATATGGAGGCGAGGGTTGTGGAGACTGTTTTTCCAGTAAGTGGTGGTAGTCAGGAGAAGGGTTTGTGGGAGTGGATTGTAGATAAGATATGGAGTAAAAGGAGTATAAAGATGAAGTCGGAAGAGTATAATCCTGAATCACTCTTGTTCCCTTGGCATCTTCTGAAGTCATCAGAAAACGATATCTTTGTACTCAATAAAAGGTAAATCACAACTCATATTTATTTCATCAGTCAATATCGATATCCTCTGCGGTAATATTCAGAAATAACATTTCGGCAGAAAATCACATATATAATAGTATAAGTATATACGCATTAGCTCGTAAGTGAACAACCAGTAGGACGGCTAGTAACAGAAGTATGATGACTTGTCCCTTTTACTACTTTTTAATTAAAATTTCTCTTCTGCTATATATTGTTAGAGAAAAAAATGGTCCTGGCTGATGAATGATGAGGATTTAGTGAACTCCAGTTGACGTACCTTCATTAACATGAAACTATCGATGCCAGTCTAATTCATCTTTCCATCACTTTTCTATGTAGCTTTGGAACTCTGTGGATTGTAGATTTGAAATCAGGCCTTATCAGAGATGTTATAGAAGGTATTGACCTTTTAACCTTTTATTATTCTTATTGACATGTTTACTATCCCTGCCCCCACTGACTTCTTACTGCCTCAAAGAATCTTAAAAAATTTTGGAGATTTGTGAGCAGATGATTCTTGAGAAATGTGAGCCACTGCGGCAGTTGCCTGCGCATTGGTTGAAGCAGCAAGTTGATACAAATTGTTCGCTGGAGGAAATCCAATATGGCAGTCTAATGTCATCAGTTACCTCTTGTCAGGATGATGTAGTATTCTATGATGAAGGTACCGAGACTTGTTCTTGTTTTTATTTGTTTTATTAGAGGGAAGGATTTTGGAGGATAGATGCTCATAAGTTTATCACTGAAGTTGGCCAGAGAGTGGTTAAATTCAACGAAGGATCTGGATCAGGCACACCCTTGTCTTTGTCGAACTTTGGGAACCTTGGACTTCCTTATTGGCTCACGTCATCTATTGAGAAGATGTATTCTGTGTAAGTATGAATATTGGCAGAAAAATGGACTTGCTTTCTACTTTCCTGGTGTAACTTATGGACTGTTGCAGAGATAGTCAATCCGAAGTAGACCTCGATCATTCAGAGTGTTTCCATCTGTTGCCAGGTATTTGTTCTTTATGGGTGCAAGTATAGTTTTTCAGTCAATTTAACAGTAAAATTGTTGGTTATTCGGTTATTCCACTTGCATTCAATTCATCTTCTATCTAGCTTCATGTATGCGTAGTGAGTCCTGAAACAGTCTTAAATTATTCGATCTTTCCCTTGGCATGTATTAACAGTTGCACTATGAAACCTAACACTGGTCCGTTCATGCATTCAAATATCTCAGGGAGAGTTGATATAGAGTTGATCGTTTATATTCCTGAATACGCTGATCTAATAGAGCAACCCCATCAAGGATGCATATGGTGTCAGGCTAGAGGGGCAGCATCTGAAATCACAGGGGTAGAGAGACAAACTGCGCCGTCACAGAAGGTATCACTTTCTGCTTGAGTTGTACGTGTCCTCATTTCTGTAGTTTTGAATTTCAAACTGCTTCAGGTGAGTGCGACGCAAAAGTTTTATGATGACCTTGATAGCCTTATCTTTACAACACCTGGAGAAGGATCAACAACAGAAGCAGAAAGCCAGCCCTCTGGCGAGGAGCTGCAAGAAGGCAGAGTCCGCATTGGTTGCACGATCAACACTAGTCCCGGAACAAGTGAGGTACACATCTCGTTCGTTCTTTCATGCATTTTACTTGTATATCTTATCTGCCTCTATTGTTGGTTTAGGCTGCTATTTACGCTGCACTTTACTTGAGGCTGAAGAAGAATTTGAATTCTCAAGGCGATAGCCAAGCGATCAAAGCAGCGAAGATAGCAGACATCTTGGAGCCCAAGAGGAAATCTAGAAGAGACATGCTCATTAAGCTCCTGATGATGTCAGAGAGAGAGTTGGAAGACGTCGTTTTCATGAGACCTCTTAACGTCAGGCTCAATTTCAACTGCGACCTCCACCCTAAAGGAGAGCACTCAAAAGGAAATAGTTGTAACTGATTCAACTGTGGAAGCTCACGTTACCCTTAAGTAACCGGATTTCAAGCTTATCGTCTCGTTTCTGAGGTGAGGGTGGTGGTGGTGGTGGAGTCACAAACTCAGCTTTTTTAACGTTTCAATAAGGCTGCATCTATACTGATTTCATCATCTCTGTCACAATTATCTGGGTTTATTTGAATTCCCAAAAAAAATCAATTCAAGCTCGAATAAAGCTCCGGTGATTTGCATATCAAGCATGCGCTAATAAATAAATCAAATATAGGCTCGGTAATCTCCGACACCGGTTTTCTCATAATATATTTCGTACAAAAATCTTTAAACAAGCGTCTATTATTGTATTGATCCGACCCGATATTACATGTTTTGGGAACGTCCAGTGTCAGCTACTGAATGGCCTTAAGACGCCAATCCTCGGACTATGTAATATACTTTATCCTACTCTTGCACCCAAATGCGAATTCGATTATAAGTGAGGATGTCTTGTGGGAAGGGAATTGAGTTCTTTCTCTCTAAAGTCTTGAATTATTAACTTCTTTTGCAACTTTAATCTTCTTTACGCTCTCTTTTATTCTCTTTTTGCAGGTATTTTCACCAAAAAAGTGCATGGTTTATAACTTTATTCTATAGTTAGACAGCGCCGTGGTTTTCAGCTTCAATTCCAAGATTGATGGGAATCCGGATTGCCACTAATTTCAAATTTATCCCAAATAGTTAACTTCAAATTACATAAATCAAATACATCCAAAGTTTGAGAATTGTTCTTTTGTGACGATTATAGTTTAATTTGATTGGTTGTTGAAGAGGAATAATACTAATGCACTAAAGGATTCGACAAATTCCTATATAAAGAAGACCAAAGTCATACATTTTCATCCAATTTTAATTATCTCCACATTCATAAAATAATATAAACTCATGTCCTCCCTTCAGGTAATTTAAATGTCCTTTCTTCAATTGATGTTTCTCTTAGCTTAATTAATTTATTTTTTGTTATTTAATTATGTGGTACTATAAATTTAATTATTTTGTAATTAAGCAGGTTGAACATGCAAGTGATGTGATCACAGAAGCTGAAGTTACCAGTAAAGAGGCGGCGCCGGAAAATGCTAAACCCTTGGATGTGGAAGACGAGGAAGATCTGGAAGACTTGACCGAGCCAACATACGAAGAGAAGGTTGGGAATTCTGACGACGAAGATGCCAAATACTCACCGTTCATGGAGAGGGAAGAAGAAGACGAAGATGCCAAATACTCACCGTTCATGGAGAGGGAAGAAGAAGAAGACGCGCTGCCGCCTTTAAGTTACGGCGGAGGACCGGCCACCTTCGACTATTTTAATGAAGATGATGACGAGGACGACATCGTTTAATCAAAATATTCATATAAGCTCAACATTATAAGCCAAAATATTTATGTAAGGAATTTGAGTTGGCTTTCTTTGTGGATCATGGTGTTGTTTAGGTTAACTCTATGGAGTATACTATAGGTTTTGTTTATCCATATTATTGAATTTTAGGCTTGTTTGTTTAACGGGAAAGTAACATTAGAATATGATTTATAAGAATATACTAATATTTAAAATTATAATTTATGATTGATTGTTAATCATGCATTTGAAAATATCAATAAAATTATAAGGATTTAAAAATTATATTAATTAATTAACTTATTTTTTTCTTCTTGTTAAATTAAGATTTTCTTCAATTAAATTATTAATTCAGAAGAAGATAATAATAATAATAATAATAATAATAATAACAGCAATAAATTTTTATATTTTAACAAAATTGTGAAATAATATCATTTAATACATTTTGGGGTTTAAAATCTCATCATCTTGTGACAATTTTAGCATATGAGTTAATGAGTAACTATATATTGAATGAAATTGGCTCATCAAGTAGCTCGAATCGAGGATAAATGACAAAATATAGGTACATTTTCATGAATCAATGTCTATACTTTTTTTAAAGCAAATGAATTTTTTCGAAGATGTAAATAATTTTTTTAAAGCAAATAAGACTTGTTGTTGGGTCATTATTGGGCACGTAACCTAGTCTCATTTAGTTTTTGTGAACTTCAATTTTATTTTGTTAAATGCACTAAATCTAGTCTCCTGTAGATTTTGTGAAAACTTATTCATAAGGAAAATTAATTCGATGCGAAATATTTTTATTACATTATTCAAATATTAGGTATCCAAAAATTAAAATTTAAACTTTTAGCAATTTTCCAAATATTTGTTTTTAAATCGAAACTATCCTATATGTATTTTCTGAAATAATTACGCAGAGTAGAAACAAAGATCTAGTAGCTTTTAACTGGGGTATAATAAAGTTTGTAAAGTCCAATGCAATATTATGCAGTTGGGTTGTCAAATTGTGGTGCAATTAAATGCCCCAACACTTTTACATTATAGTGGGAAAAGAATATGATAATAAATTTTTCATTAGCTAATTAATGATCCTAATTAATATTTGTGGCTCTCTCGACATCTCCCATCAATTACTTAAACATCGGTTTATTCCTATTTATTCTAAAAATCATTTTTCCAAAACTTCAAATGGCAAAAGAATTAATCAAATTGCCAATATGCAATTGTCATATGATATATATGTCAATCGAGTTATCACATCATAATATTAAGACAAAATTAATATATGTCTCGGATTATACTGATTTTTTTTTTTATGTCACACAGCCGGAAATAGTATTGTAAAGGCACTTTCATAATTAATGCGAGGGTGTGCATTGCCTTTAGTGAGACAATTACCATTTATTGATGACGCACCAGTAACACAAATGCTTAATTATTTCTTATGCATCGAATTAGTATTAACAATAAATATATATCTGATGTATCTAACTAAATTAAGTAGTATAATGTGAATTCAATAAAAACTTTTTCTACCCTTTGACGCCTAATTGAGAGAGTAGTTAGTTCTTTATAACTTTTATTAATTTGTAAGGACTAAGGATGAGGAAATTCTAGACACGACAATAAATTTATACACAAGATATATGATCATATGCTATGATAAATAATTAATATGGGACATAGGATTAATGTTATGTGTCAAACTGAAGCTAATACTACAATTTATTGAATAAGTATGTTATTTTAGCGTAGGATTTATATAGCCTCTCGCTTATTTTAGTATATGATCACAAAATCATTATGGAACCTAATTTCTCACCCATAAAACACTAAATATTATAAATTTTACATAAATTTATTGATTTAATTTATTTTTCCCAAAAATATATAAATTAAAGTAATTAATGAGGATTTTAACAAAATATCAATTGCAAAGATTCATATGATCGAAGAAATTTGCGTAATCATTATAAAGATGATTTTCTTTAATACTCCCTCCATCTCAGATAGTTTGTCTCATTTTGACCGGACACGAATATTAAGAAATGTAATGAATCATTATAAAGATGATTTTCTTTAATACTCTCTCCGTCTCAGATAGTTTGTCTCATTTGACCGGACACGAATCATTATAAAGATGATAATATGATTAATGATATTGTGATGTTGCGTTTACGATACTATGACACAGATAGGATTGCTGATACTGTATTGTTATCTTAATCACACTAGTGTGGTGAACGAAATTATGATATTTTTAGAGAGTATTTGATCTTATAAATTATGGCATGTCATCATTAGCCCGCCAAAATTAGAAGAGTAATTGGACAAAAATACCCTCATGATGATGATATTGTAACTTAGAGTTGATAATATTCGATAAATAAAGATCCATCCATTCTTAGATCTAATAATTAATTAAAATATTACTAGTATTTGATTATTTTCTTGGTTGATGGTGATAAGCTTAGTACACCTGTGCTGTACGGAAGGAGTGAAATTAGTAGAAGTAAACAACACGGTATTTTTTTTTACTTAGCGAGAGTAAAATTGTAATTTCAGAAAATGTACTCCAAGTCTCAAAACACGTTGTTTGACGTCTTCTTCTACCAAAAATAATTATGTTGATCGGGGTGGTGGTCGAAGCAATTATTTCGCCCTACCATGAAGAAAAATTAGATCCTATCGATATACAAGGCACCTATGTGAATTGATTATAAAATGTTTTGTAAAAATTATATGGATTTTACTAGCTCCAAATTGAGGTTACCAAGAACATTACAAGTATAAATAAATATTTTAGATAAATAATACGAGTACATACAAAATATCAACAAACTTGATTTTAATTAAGAAACAAAAACACAAAAACATTATTTGTTAAGTTGTACAAGTTTAGGTATCATAAAGTAGTTTAAATGTTCATTTTGGAATGCATAAAATAACATGCAATATGGATCACGCAAATTAAGTATTTTAAGATAAGGAAAACATACAAATATTTAAATGATTTTAATTAGAAAAAATATAAATAAACCTTAGATCTCATAAAGTATTTAAAAGGTTCATTTTATTAAGAACGTAATAAAAAGTAATATAGATTACAAAAAAAATGAGATAAGATGAAATATGGTCTAATAAGAGAAAGAAAAAAAATGAAAATTGTTAGGTAAGAAATAAGATGTAAGTAATATTAGAACAATAATGCTAAATGTTTGGATTTCGGGATAGCCCAATGGTTTAATCGAGCTACTATCAATAAAATTAACATGTTATCAATCCAAGAAATGATAAAGAAATTTCTATAGGATATGGAACTTTTAATTATAATAATTTGGAAATATATGCTTACATTAAATATGAATAAATATTAATTTAAGATTTATATAAATAAAATAAAATAATATTTCCAGAAGTTTTAAAGCATGTCTTAGAATGAAGAATATAAAATAAGAGTGAATTAATTTATTTATTTACTACTATTATATTTAAATAAAATTAAAGGTCACATTATATAGTTATTTATATTATAAAAATCATCAATGAAGTATCGAATTAGATGTCAAACAAATGGAACAATAGACAATAGTTACACATAGGTCTAACTCACCAAGCTAGCCCATCAGGTTTCGGATCAGCTCTGCTCGAGTTACGGACTAATCCGTAAAAATGAAAACAATTAAAAATGGATTTATTAAAGGACATTACATAAAACAATAAAATGATAAGAGTATAGTATCAAAAATCAAAACAAATAAAAAATAGTAAACCAGACCTAGACAGACTATATAACTAAAACGCATATAATTACAAAACTGAAAACAATAACTATATAACTAAAATTGGTAAAACAATTAAAAATTACAAGAATTAATCTAAATGACGTTACATATAACAACTCAAAATCAAAACAATTAAAAAATACTAGTAAACCAAAAGTAAACAGACTACATAACTAAGCACATTAACATAACTTAAAACTAAAGAAATAGTATAACTAAAAAGAAAATATATGCGCGGTTGCTAGCCGTATGCCATTGGTCCACTTAGTACTCATGTTCACACAAAGTGAACATATATACGTGTTTAAAAAAAATGATGCATTTGGTAATGCTCAAATCAAATTGATGTTGTTTATTAGATTAAATGTTTTTTAAAATTTTTTATTTTAATCAAACAATAGTTTTTTGAGCTCATCAAATGCATCGTGAAGGTTATTATGAAGAGAAAACGATGATGCTAGGACAACTTTAGATTTTTCTAATTTATATTTTATTTTTTTAATGATAACATCTATTTTATTTTTAATTTATAGTATTAGTTTTAAAAAAATTATTCAACAAAACACGTCATTTTAATGTATAGATTTGACTGCGCATTATAGATTTTGTCTTGTCATCTTAATATTGTCATTGGTTTTGGCTGGAATCTTTTTCTGGCGGCAAATTGACACCTTATCAAAGTTTAGGGTTTAGGAAGAAGTTTCATGGGAAAAAAAATAATATTTTCAAAAATTGTGAGATATTACTTGCTAATAACCGTTTTTTTTTCAAACACTCCACTTGTTTTTTTTATCTAATTAATCGGATAAAAATAAAATTTGATTCTTATCTCAATTCTTATCTCGACTCTTATCTCAATTTTTATCTCAAGTCTTATATTCATTCTTATCTCAGAAGTCTACATACTTATCTTGACTTATCTTATTATCCCTATCAAACCACCCATTCTATAGTAGTACTATATATTAATAGTCCGTCAACTAATCATTTTCCGTTTTTATAATATAGTCCATTTTTGTTTTTCCTGTTTTGCTCTCCAACGTTTTCCCTTCCTCCTACTTTTTTCATTCAATTAATTTATTCACTATCAATTAAAATTACTTCTATATACTATCATTTTTTATACCATATTAATTTTATATAAAAATATTATAGTGAATGAACAGAGATGAATGCATAATAAATAATTATTTTGCACTGCATTGATTCATAGAATTCATAATAATAATAATAATAATAATAATAATAATAATAATAATAATAATAACCTGTACTAAGAGTTTTAATATGCGTGCATAATTTGATAGGATTAATATAGATCATTATTAAAAAATTGTCAATTTTACAAGTCAATCCACAAACTCAAACTCAAATTCAAACTCACACAAAAAATAATTCTCTAGATTACGCCACTGAATCCCAATTTCCAACCACACAACTACTGGCAAGATCACAAAATTAAAGAAACTTTTGAAAAATAAATACCGTTGCCTATATTATGAAATATTTGTAGTATGAATTGTTATAATAGCAAGTCATATCTAAATTATGGAATTTAAATACCTTAACTAATAATTTTGAGAATAGATCAACCTTTAATTAAATTATTAATACATATAATGTAGCATTGTAGCTTATGATTATCCAACTATTGATAATTGGGATCCCAATTACATTATCACATGGATGATTTAGAAATCAGTAAACTTTAATTGAATGGTAAATCACTTACATGCGAGTCTATTTAGTTAGATTGAACAGTCACTAATCAATTAAACAAATTATGCTAACAACAAGAATCACACCAAATCAATACATTACTACTATATTTCAACTAATAAGATTAACAAATTATGTGGCAATACAACAAAAAAAACAACTAAAAATAAACAAATTGATCGATAATATACATATAAATATATACTTAGTATTTAATACGGGACTCTATTCGTCCACAATTTTAAGTAACACAAAAAACTTATGAAATTTGAGTCAACTCTTTTATATAATATTAATTTTAAAATAAATGCGCATGTAATTAATAATTTTGTGTAGCGTGACTACTTATATATATGTATATAGTGGAAAGAAAAAACAAATGAGATTTTACAATACAAATATCCTGAAATGTTAATGAGACATTGTTTTGTAGACAAAAAGAAAAACTGTTTACTAAATCAAATTTTCAAAAAATGTGACGGTGGGAATAAAATGGGAAACTAAAATTATTGTAGCATGCCTTTCTCATGTTGCCAATTAATAATCAATTTCATAACTCAAGACGAAAATAGTTTGGTCTACGAGAGTTAAGATAACATTCCTATCAACATATCTAATTACGTTAGAATTTAACAACCACCATTTACTGGCAAATTCTTCTTGTTTCAAATCTGGAAAAATGATAACAACTTATTCGATGAGATAAATTCCTTCACATCATGATACATAGAAAACCAACCTAGAACTACCATTTTCTCCAAAGATAGCCTAAAAATATAGTAATAAAATATGGAATAGTAGTATTTTAGACAAAAAATATACTCAAGTACGCATGTTCACGTGTATATTTTATATTTTTATTTAAAAATAGTAGTATTTTAGACAAAAAAATATACTCAAGTACGCATGTTCACGTGTATATTTTATATTTATATTTAAATGGGCGACAGTTCAAATAAATAAATTCTTATACTAGTTAACTACGATTCAAACATTATTCAAATATAGTATACAATATGACTACAAAAAATATTATTGTATAAATAAAAATAATTATATTTATATAATTTTTTAAAATTATATTTATATAATTGCAACATGAGATGTATAACAGTTAAATATTATTCATCTATTTTACCCTGCATTGAAGACTATTTGCATTAAAATCTCATGGTAAAAAAAACTTTTACTCCTATACAATTTTTTAATTATTGGGAGATCGGTTGTTGAAATTAGTCTTTTCAATTGATATTCTTACAGAAGCTATATCGTTGACCTTTGCTCTGCACATTGCCTTAACAAAGAAGATTTGATATTGTACTTTTCCCCTCTGATATGTTTCTAGGAATGGTAAATTCCAGAATATGTAACATCTTATTTTCATAATGCCCAATGTACATATCGTATCCCATTATAATATAAATCGGGTGAAATTTAAATTTAAATTTAATTAAAACTTAAATAAAATATGAATTTAATAGCCTTTAGTGTGATAGATAAAATATGAATTTAATAGTCTTTAGTGTGATAGGACAAAACTATCGTCCTACCATAAGCGACTCATCTCCCCTTTTTAGGACTCCTCACCTAACGTGAGTTATTTCCTTTTTTTGGCAAAATTGAACACAATTACTTTCATTCTCTTTACTTGACTCTTTAAACATCATTTTTTTTAAATCTCGTACCTAAAAGAAGCGTCTCGTTTATAACAGGACGAAGGAAGTATTTAATACTTCATTCGTCAGACAATAATAGTCATATTTTTACATTTCTGATTATCCGCCAACAAGAATCTCATTTCGTATTTACTATGAACATTAAATAGACACTAACGCATTTCACCCACATGTCATTGTTAAACTAATTTTGTACTACATATGTGTGAGGAGTAAGTCTTTCCATGCATGGCTAAACATCACACTACCTTCTTACACGCTCAATGTCTACTCTTCACACTCTCTTTCACTATCTGCCCCTCTCACTTATGACCTAAAGTTCAAACTTCAATGCGCATAGGTCATAAGATATATAGCATGACAATGTGGCATGATATGAATCATGTGATAGTAAAAACGACATGGAAACAAAGTTTATTCAAAATTTTGGAAATAATAAAATATAAATTTATGATTCATGCATGCGTACAACGACCTCCCATTTTCTTTTTTCTTTAATTTTATTTTAGACTATAACGACATTGTTTGGGTATAGGAATTTGACTGAGTAACCATAACCGGACCGGAATATCCCCTACTAATTATTTTTATTTTATTTGTGTAAACTACCAAGAAATATCTTTAGTAAGTAACAAATTGATGTGTACAAGATCATCAAATGATTGAGCTCCTATCACTATTTTTTTCTATGTCCATCACTATAACTACGCACATTTAGAACATAGTATTTTCGCAAATCAATAGCATCCCAAATTATTTTTTAGGATTTGATTAACAAAAACAATCTAATCAATATATGAAAAATTGAGAGAACTAAACAGTGAGAGTTACGAGGACAATATATTTAATAAAACCGAAATGTGACAGGGAAGACATGATCAAGGACAGAACATGTATTTTTCCTAAATGTAGCAATCAATTCTCATGGAGGGCGATGTAGAAATGCATATTTATTGAAATAAAATAATTTGAGATTATCATATACTACCAATTACCTGCACATGAAAAATACAGAGTATCAGTATTAATTATGATGGAATTTCTCTAAAGTCCTACATACCCTCTACAACCATTGGGGACCTAGTTTGCTCAAACCAAAGTTATCTATGATGGGACCATATTATTTAAAGTTTCCAATAAATAAGGGTTACTCCTCCCTGTTGCAATCTTATTATATGCGTACATGACATTATTTAATATGCTCCCTATGTACATGCGTTATTAATGATTATTAATTAAGATCGTACCGACTAAGATTCTATGAAATATTTATATTTCATTGTAATTTATTGTCACCCGCAAGCAATAGCCATTGTATCAATTTGATAATGAATGACTTATGTAGATATTTTGCATGCCCAAATGTACAATGAGCTATGCTCATATGCATGCACGAGCATAGTGATCGCGGGTCGAACTCGACCCGATCCGAATTTCAACCAATCCTACCCATTTTAATTGTATTTAAAAAAAATAAAAGGTCCTAGCCCTAATTTGCAAACAAATGTGACTCTTGCTTTGAAGCCTTTGCCTCCAACATGTTTTGGTGGGATGGTGGAGGAAGGGGGAGGCACCGGCCGTGGAGGAAAGGGAGGTGGCAGCGGTAAGGAAGGTGGAGGATGGGGACAAAGAGAGATTGGTTGCTGTGGTGAGGAGAGGGGATGAGGCGTCGACATAGATTTCATGCGGCCCACATGATGTGGCAGCATGGACAAAAGACCTCTTCTGCATATTACTCGAAGTTAACAATATACGTTGGTTTATTGAATTCATATTGGTGGAAACGATTCCATGTGTATAGTTGCACACGACAATTTATACATCACAAGACAATCGACTCTACACAAACATATATACAAGCATGCAAATTCATGAAATAAAGGACACAAAATTATTACTTATAAACGCAACGTGAAACTCTTTCGAAAAACAAATACAATCTATCGCTCTTTCTCTTGGTACTGAATATAGAGTCGTGGAAAATAGTTTGTTCTCCAAGTGCATGAAGAGGAAGAGGCAACGACGTTGAGGAGGGGGGGGTTAGAGGGGGTTGAGGAGGCGGCAGTGATGAGGGGGAGGATCCAAGAGAGGCGGAAAGGAAGGGAGCTAGTGGTGGTGAGTAAAGGGAGGAGGCTACAGTGAGGTGGGGGAAGAGGGCGACGGTACAGGAGGAGGAGAGTCTGTACGGTATCAAATATCAAAACTACTAGTATATCATATGTCATACAATAACTTGGTATGAGTAAAAATCACACCGAAGTTTCAGGTGTATTGGTTTTCGGCATGAGCAATTTCATATTGATACCGTACCGCATTTCGGTAAGCCGTACCGAAATTCAGTATACTGAAAATTTATGACGTATTAGATTTCGGTATGGTATACCGCAAAACCGTTGTATAAATATATTCGGTGTTCATAGTAGATATACTATTTTTACGGTATATATTTATGTCTTTATATACACGGTATATCATAAATTACTGTATGTACCGTAATTTATTGAACATACAAAAATTTCAGTAATGCTGCAGTATATGAAATTCATACGGTTATTGTTCTAAAATCTTCCGGTAAAGTATTATACCGTATTGAAATCGTGGTATACCGAAAATTCAATACTTTTTAATATTTTTTCGGTATAATAAATCCAGTATATCGGCATTTTCGTATTTTCACCACTGAGTGGGGAGAATATGTTAGTCTAGTATATATACCTTATTCATTTCAAGGTGAGAAACCCGATTCAAAGAATGTTTGCAACCTAACGAAAATCAATATTTAAATGGAGTAATCACTATTGTCTTTGTTGGAGGATTCAATTATTTGGAACAGTTGAAGTTATGAGATTATTATGTGATGCCTGGTATGTACTTAATGAGAAAATATTTGTGACTATTATAAATGCCCTTAGATAATCATCGGCAATACCAATAATAACTAAAAAATAAATGACTGAAACTTGGAGAGAGAAACAGTGTATTGAATACAAATCATATACTTACTATACATAAATGCCCTTATACATGTTTTGTTAGCCTAAATAGTTGTAAGAAATTTGAAGGCTCATCATACAACACTCCAACCAAGAGATGCAAAATGGAATATTCATTTTATCTTCATAGAATTACTGGCACTTTATTATGTGAAATGTCAAAATTAAGTACAACTAAAATAATTAATTTTGAATTACAATAAATAATTGATTCGCTTACCTAATGCCATAAAACTTCTGTCATAGGAGGTTTTATAGATCAAATGTTGTGAGACAACTCTTTAACTATATATGGAGAATTTATTTTGGTTCAACTTAATCAGGCATGGTGTTTAGCTTGGGATCATTACTATCTGTCTCATAAACATTGATTGATGAGGGCTTTATAAGATTCCTACTAATTAAATGTATTTTAAGCTAATTAACAGTGGTACATCCCCGTGTATGTTATGTTACTTATGTTAATATGGCTATATAAACTATCAATTAATACAATAGAAATATCACAATGTACCCATTTCATACATATTGTCCAACATTTTTTTTCTTTATTGTAATATTAAGATTGTATTCTTTAATTGATAGTAATTTCATATGTGAATAATATGTACCAATGTAGTAGAATGCATAATTAGTTAGATATTGTATTGAAATCATCTGTTGGTTTCTACTCATTGAAGGTCATCGATGCACCCTAATTTGTCTTGTTTGTTTTTTATTTAATTATTTCTTTTATTTCGACGTAGGTACATCCGTGTAGACCATGCATGCACTATAGTTACGTAGACTAGGTCGGGTGGGATCGACCGACCATGTCGTCAGCATACGAGGGACGTAAAACCATTACGTACTACACGACATTACAGGGTGTTGCCAACCACACAGAAGATTCTCACGACCGATTTTATGTAAGATCTCTTAAATGCTTGAATACATAAATTTGATACGTCGCGTGTTTATGTACGGATGCGTGTAACTGTATAAGGAACTTTTTACATGCTTGGTAGATAGTTTTGTTTTTTAGCAGACGGGTTGGCATCTAACGTTCACGATCCTCTTCTCATCGGGACACAGGTCATCTGCAGCGCCATCTTCAGTCAGTATCATCCCCTTCATTTTTCAGAGGTCCCTCGACGTGATCTCTGACCTCATCAACGAAAAGTTCACGACGCGACTGCAAAAAGAAAAAAACAACTTCTTCAACCGAAAATGACTGACGACATCAGCGAATCCGCGACGACCTTCACCGTGTCCGATCCCACCCGACCCTAACTACATTCGTCACTAATTCAGACATAAATATACATACAAATGAAACCAAATGTGGGATTTTGATGCAATGCAACATGATATTATTTTGCATTACACACATCTGATCCCTAACTCTATATTTCTTACTATACTGGCATACTACTTTCTAAATTTTTTTGGGTATAGTAATTCCATAACTGCCCGGATGATACCAAAATGAAAAAAGAGATTCAAAAAATGCAAGTATCTAAAAAAATTAGAAAAGAAATAGAAATAAAAATGGATCCAGTAGGAAGTGAGTTGTATGGAGAGTGAGTGGAGTGAGAAAATTGGAAAAAAAAAGGAAAGAGAAGAATTAAGTGGGATTCACCATACAAGGAGAGGAAATTTAAACATCATATACCAACCCCAAAGCCTTGCAATAAAACCACCCCACCCCCACCATTAATGCCATCACACCCTCTCTGCAATTACTCCATTCCTGCCGCATCTTCTTCCTCATCACCCCTCCTTCGTCTTCTTCACCTTCTCCTTCAACCACTTCCAACTTTTTCTCTTCTCTCTCCCACTATTTTTCCTTTCCATGTCCTTTTCCTCTCATCGCCGTATCCAAACAATTCTCACCTAAATTCCACTCACAAGAAAAGCACCCTTGTAATAACACCTCAAATCCCTTCATCTCTAAACCTCCCTTCACTCCAATCTCCTTATCTCCAATACCCATCTCTCTCGCTCTCTCTCACAAAACCCTAATTCCAGATAAGGGTTTCATTTATAAAAAGCAAGTCCATTTCATTTTATTCAAAAAACCACCTTAATTTTTTGCCTTTTTTCTCACATTCCTATTTTATTTTTGGTTAATCCCGTGGGCGGTTACGACTAGCAACGGTCTAAAAAAATAGAGTGGCAAATTTGAGTCACACTGGAAAAATCTTCCCTGCTAAATACAATTTCTTGTTTGAGTGCTTGAGTGCATTGGCATGTCCCGACAATGGAGATTAGAAAGTCTTCTTTTGAACCCCAAAACCAGGAAATGGAAAAGTGCATCAAACCTTAAAAGAAACAAGCAAACAAAAGTCCTCCATCGCTAGTCTGTTGTTACATGTAACTATCCCATTTGCTTTTCTTTTCCCCCTCTGCCAGAGAATCTCTACACTAACTTTTAGAAACCCATCCCAACTCTCTATCTCCTATATAAACCCCCATTTGCCAGAGTTTATACACCACACCACACCACACCACACTTTCTTAGGGGTTATTTGGCTGCGCTTCATGCCATCTTCTCCGGTTTAATAAAATTCTCCGGCCACCCGAATAATCCCGAGAAAGAATAGGAGGTGAGTTTTAAGCCTCTCTTCAAAATTCAATTATTTCAACACTCTTTCTCAATGTGGAAACACTAGAGATCTGATTAGTCCATTTATCAAGTTTATTTCAGTTCGAGTTTTCGAATAAGTGCTGATAAATATGTATTAGATCTTTGTCATTAACATCTTAATGCTTCAAGATTGTGTTTCTCTATGCTTGTACCTTTGTTTAGTTACATTCTTTTTATTAAAGTGATGGTTGCGTTTTTCTATGAGTCATTAATAAGGCTTGATTTGTGTGACAGATATGTTTCAGCCGAATATGTTCGATGGCCACCATCACTTGCTGGAGATGGCGCACAAGTCGCCGGAAAACGAGATGGATCCGATAAGAGACGAAGAGTACGAGAGCAGATCCGGGACTGATATCATGGAGGTGCCATCCGGCGATGAACAAGATCCGAACCAACGCCCGAAGAAGAAGAGATATCATCGCCACACTCAGCTCCAGATCCAGGAAATGGAATCGTAAGCTAATTCATCTCTTTATCTCTACTTATCTTGCTTTTTTTACTTCTTTGCTCAAATTAGTAGTATTGCAGATTCTTCAATGAATGCCCTCACCCGGACGACAAGCAGAGGAAGGAGCTCGGCCGTCGTCTCGGGCTAGAGCCGCTGCAGGTTAAGTTCTGGTTCCAGAACAAACGCACCCAAATGAAGGTGAAGTATTTACATACATATATGTCTTCTTCTTTAATTTCCTAATTTTCTCTAGATATAAAAAGAAGCTTATCTGTGCAGGCGCATCACGAGCGCCATGAGAATTCTCAACTGAGGAACGACAACGAGAAGCTTCGCGCAGAGAATATTCGCTACAAGGAGGCTCTCGGAAACGCCACTTGCCCTAACTGCGGCGGTCCAGCTGCCATTGGCGAGATGTCGTTCGACGAGCAGCATCTCAGGATCGAAAACGCTCGTCTACGAGAAGAGGTAAGTATTCAGAAACAAGAGGCTCAGCATGTTTCATTCAATGTATGTTAACTATCTGCAGATTGTGAATATGCAGATTGAAAGGATTTCTGGGATTGCTGCGAAATATGTTGGGAAGCCAATGATGCCAACCTATCCTCCCTTAGCCCCGGGCCCGTCTTGGTCGCTTGATCTTGGAGTTGGGAGCTTTGCTGCTCAGGCTGGGGATGTTTTTGATGCTGGTGAAATTCTCAGGTCCGTCTCGGGCCCTACTGAAGCTGATAAGCCGATGATAATCGAGTTGGCGGTGGCAGCTATGGAGGAACTCATCAGGATGGCTCAAGCTGGTGAGCCCTTGTGGCTGCAGACCACGGAGAACGGTGTGGAGCTTTTCAGTGAGGAGGAGTATGCAAGGACCTTCCCCCGCGGGATCGGCCCCAAGCCGTTAGGGTTCAAATCTGAGGCGTCCCGCGAGTCGGCTGTGGTCATCATGAACCACATTAGCCTTGTTGAGATCTTGATGGATGTGGTAAGATTAATTTCATTTTTTCTCATTTAGGTATGCTTAATTGATTGGATATTTATTTCGATATATATTTCAGAACCAATGGTCGAATGTGTTTGCTAGCATTGTTTCGCGATCTGCGACTTTGGAGGTGTTGTCAACTGGTGTAGCAGGGAACTACAATGGAGCTTTACAAGTGGTATGTTATGTTTATATATGTATCATGATTGATTATGTTATGTTTGTTAGATATGTGGCTAAGTAATGTGGTTGTCGTTTTCATTAGATGACTGCTGAATTCCAAGTTCCATCTCCTTTGGTCCCGACTCGGGAGAATTACTTCGTGAGGTACTGCAAGCAACACCACGACGGGACTTGGGCCGTCGTTGATGTCTCTTTAGACAACTTGAGGCCTGCTTCGATCTCAAGATGCAGGCGTCGGCCGTCTGGCTGTCTGATCCAGGAACTTCCTAATGGATACTCTAAGGTATGTGTATTAATTTAGAAACATATAACCATATATATTATATACCAACCAATTGATTGTTTTAACGTTACATGTTTGATTTGGTATGGTAGGTGACATGGATTGAACATGTGGAGGTGGACGACCGGGCCGTCCACAGCATCTACAAGGCACTAGTCAACTCTGGGCTCGCTTTTGGGGCGAAGCGCTGGGTCGCGACGCTTGACAGGCAATGCGAGCGTCTAGCTAGTGTGATGGCTAATAATATCTCTGCAGGCGACGTTGGAGGTACGGTTTTATTTCTTTGCATTCACAATAATTTCGCGTTGCGACTAATCATAATGATGTGTGCTGCAGTGATATCTTCGCCCGAAGGTAGGAAGAGCATGCTGAAGCTGGCGGAGAGAATGGTGATGAGTTTCTGCACTGGCGTGGGAGCTTCGACTGCGCATACTTGGACGACGCTGTCGGGGATAGGCGCGGATGATGTACGTGTGATGACTAGAAAGAGCATGGATGATCCAGGCAGGCCACCCGGTATCGTGCTCAGTGCTGCTACTTCCTTCTGGATCCCTGTCCCGCCTAAGCGTGTCTTCAACTTCCTGCGCGACGAGAATGCCAGGAACGAGGTATATCATCTACTTACCCGCTATTAATAAATTTCCGCGTTATAAATCCATTCTAACACGCTTTTGCTCCTACGGACGAAGTGGGACATTTTGTCGAACGGTGGCCTTGTTCAAGAAATGGCGCACATTGCTAACGGCCGCGATCCAGGAAACTCGGTCTCCCTGCTCCGCGTCAATGTAAGTATAATAAACAAGTGGTTTAACATTAATTGGGTGAGTTCTGTTTGTTTGGTCGCGTACTAAAATGTGAATTAAATTTTTTTCAGAGCGCGAATTCGAGCCAGAGCAACATGCTGATACTGCAGGAGAGCAGCACTGATGAGACGGGATCATACGTGATCTACGCTCCCGTAGATATTCACGCGATGAACGTCGTGCTAAGTGGGGGCGACCCTGACTATGTCGCCCTCCTCCCCTCGGGTTTCGCCATACTCCCTGATGGACCAAGTGAGGAAGATGGCGGAATCCCTGAGGTGGGTTCGGGCGGATCGCTCCTCACGGTGGCGTTCCAGATACTTGTTGACTCCGTTCCAACGGCCAAGCTTTCGTTGGGATCCGTTGCAACGGTGAACAGTCTCATCAAATGCACCGTGGAGAGGATTAAGAGCGCCGTGGTATGCGACGCCGCATAGCAATCACCCTCATGTAACTACCTAACCAACTCCATCTTTCAATAATCATATGATTTTTATATATATTTTTGCACTAGTTTTAGGGCTTGTTTAATTTTTTGACACGATATGACAAGTTAAGAGATTGTGTACATTTTATAATTACGTTGTCTGTTTTTTTTTTTAACAAAACGAGGAAACTAAACCGAGCGATGATTGTTTTTTTTTCGTAGGAAAGGAGTGACGGGGTGGAGTCAAGAACGCAACACAGCGGCAGGCGATTAGGGTTCGAGTATCGACTCTCAGTCCGTAAACGGGAGACCAGAGTAAAATAAAGAAGACCTAGCTCAAATGGTGTGCTGCTCAAATGTGTTGCGACTCTTTTCTTTGCCAACTAATTTCTTTCATTTTTATTTCAGTTAAGGTTTTAAGTAGCCCACAGAACTTGCTTCTTATTAACCAACTACAGTTTATGTTCCTTTTTTGTTACATTTCTATTTTATAGTATCATTTTAATCTATGAAGCAATCTTACATTTCTATTTCTGTCTTGCATTTTATAATTAGTTAATGTTGAATATTTTTGGTGGACATTTATTTGGGCTGTGAATTAATTTGGCCCGATGCCAATTTATTGGGCTAGGCCCAAGAAGCCAAGCCCTTGAGTCCGGTGACCTTTGGTCTCCACCGTCTGATGCCACATCTTACCTTCACTTGGATCTTGAACCTGCGCCGTTGGATGTAGGGTTGTGTTAGATATGTGAGAGGTGTGACTGTTTGTATCACTCACTTTACACTTCTCTCTCTGTCTCTTTATACTCGATTCAGTGTGTTCTCTCTTCTCTCTCAACTTCTCTCTTCTTCTCCGATGACTTCTCCGGTGGTTCCCTGTGAGTCTTTCGTTGTTTCCTTGTGCGATTGAAGGTGGTGTTAGCTGGCGAAGGCAACTGCTTCGGTTGCCGGTGTGTGTGCGAGATCTAGGGTTTTGGCTTGTGAGAGATTCTGTGTGAGATTGTGTGCGGTGGTGCTAGATCCGGTGTGAAGGGGCTGTGGTGAGTCAGTATTGACGGTAAGAGGTGAATCTCTGGTCAGATTCAACGATGTCCCCTTGGGTCTGGTTTCTGGTTGAATAGATCTGAACTGTTGGCGGGTGGCTGAGCCTAACACTGTGATCTATTCGGTTTTCTATATGTTTCTTGTTCGTTTCAGTTGTAATATCTTAGATCCTAGAGGATCTTGTTTGTTATTACTAACTTGTTTCTTTAAGTGTGCATGTTGCAATTTAGTCAAGGGACTAGCTAGGATTTCTGTCAAGACTTGTAATAGCTAGGGTTGATTACTTGTAATCAAACTTGTAATGTTGATTAAATAAGCCGCGTGGTTGAGAGTTTGGCTGAGCTCTCTTGTACAAGAACAAAGAGGTCTCGGTAATTAGTGAATCCGGACTGTTCTTATCCCAACAGTTAACTCTTGGTATGAATATTCATTATAGTTGTAGGACAACTTAGAGTTCTCTTAGAGCATCTCCAGTGGGCGGATGTCCCACTCGGACATCCACTAGGACATCCCAAAAACACCTCCTGCCACGTCACTAGGACATCCCACCCCATTGCCACATCACTAGGACATCCCCTGCATAATCCGCCCTTCCCATCGCCCTTCCCACTAGGACATCCCGCAATAAAAAAAATCACAATAATTTAATTTAATATAAACAAAAAGTACGGGAAAGCAAAATACGGAAAAAATTACGGGAAACCAAAAAACGGGCAAAAATACATAGTCATAAAACATAAAAAAAGAGAATTTAGAAAAAAAGTAAAATACATAGTCATGAAAAAAAGAAAAATACATAGTCCAACATCCCCGGCTCACTCCGCGCTGTCCTCGTCGCTCATATTTGGGGTCATGCCCCCCATCCCGGCTGCCCTCGGCATCATACCACCCATACCACCCATCCAATTGTACATATAAAGGGACATCATCCCACCCATTCCACCCATCCCCGACATTCCCGGAACCGTTGACGCACTTCCGCTAACGTTTCCCTCCAGATCGATGGGAAACGCCGGAGTCTGCGACTCACTCGTGGCCGGGGAGTTCCTATTGTTCTCCATTAGGTAGAAATGAAATTTGTAGTAAAAGAAGAGAGAAACTTGTTAACACAAGTGGTGCAAATGAAATGAAGTTCAACGAGCCGTATATATAGAATTAAAAAAAAAAAATTATCGGACGTCCGACCGGGACGTCCGACCCTCGCCACAGTGGCGGACGTCCGCCCGCCCGTCGCCGGGACGTCCGAGGACACCCGACGTCCTCACGGGACGTATGTATCCGACCTTCGACCCCCCAACGGCGGACGTCCCGGTAGCCCTTCCGCGTGTCCGACCGGACGTCCTACCGGAAGGCCGTCACTGGAGATGCTCTTAGGCCCATTAAGCCATTAGATTTTCTATGAAATTATGGTATTGCTTTATGTATTTAAATGAATTTAGGAAGGATATAGTATGCATGCTTAATGACATATATATAGAAAAGATATTACTAAGCAAAACTTATCACATCATCAATCAGAAATACTATGCTTTTACGAACATCAATATATGTAGCTGGTTATTGTCTTCATAGTATTAGGTATACTTATTTATTTCTTTCCATAAAATGGATAAAATTGCTGGTTATTGCCTTCATAGCGTTAGCTACTTATTTAGTCCCTTCCATATAATGGATAAAATTGCATTTAAATTATCAAAACTCCTCCCATGATAATCTAAAAATGAATATTTAGAGTATATTAAAAGGATAAATTGTTCTTATAGCACAATTATATTACATAATATGTTTTTCAAATCATGTAGTATAACAAAAAAATTATTTAGTTATATTACTATATAGCTGGTTACTGTCTTTATATGATTGCATTAGCTACTTATTTTTCCCCTCCCATATAATGAATATAATTGCATTTTAATTATGAAAATCCTCCTCCCAATCATATTGCATAATATAATTTTCAAATCATTTAGTGAATTAGTGTAATAGAAAAATTATGCAAACGCTTTTTAGATAACAGGATGGATAAATATAATACTATACTATAAATATTTAACACAATTTTTCAGTATGCAAAAAAATTGAAAGAAATGGTTATACCAACAAAGAAGAAAGAACCGTATATGTTAGTAACTGCAAAATTATATATGTTATATAGTTTGATATATTTGATTAAAAATCATGTAGGCAGTTGTCGATACATAGATGTAACAAGTTCGAAATATTGTTATGTTTGTCCCTCACCAAATTTGTTAATCGAAAAATATATAAGTAGATACCATTAATGTAAGGTCTGGTCAGTTTCTATTGCAGATGTATAATAATGCCTCAAATTGTCCTAGAAGAAGAGTAATTTACCTAGAGGCTAGAATTAATGTATCAAGACATAGTCCTATAAAGTAGCTACTAAATTTATCATGCTATATTGTAGTACCAAATATTTTTATTTTGTTAAATAAGCACGTTTAACTGATAATTGGTATTAAATCTGTATCATTTGAGATTAGCAAGGACAACATTATTAGTGTACAAGAACTCTTTCAACATTAAATAAAACCCCTCAATTTTCTTTTCTAACATTACTAGTACTAATTGCCAACACTCATAAATCCGCTCCGGTTACCTAGTTATAAGAATGCTAAACAAATTTGATTGTAAATAAATAAGATATTAATGTTATACTCCTATAGTCCTATAGATATAGTTGTTGTTCATTTAATAACCATATTTCAGTCTAGGAACTATAGCCTGCAGTCTGAAGTTCAGAACCATTAATGATCTTTTTCTACTATAATTAATTCTCATAAAAAGTATTAATACTATTTAGATAAAAGAATCATTATTGCACATGATCAATGCTCATTTTCATGGTTTTATTTGCTTTCATGTGAATATTGGGCTGAGGATTTAACGTGTTTGGACTGGAGAGGATCGAAGTTTATCTCGATACGAGTTAGTAGGCGAAAATCGAGCTTCAAACAAGGAGAACGGACCTAAACAAAACACGATGCTGAAAATTCTCAGGCGGATTAGGCTAGTATAGTATTATTCAGACTTTGATCCTTTAAAGTTTAATTCGCATCTATAAATATCCATGTTGGGGTGCAAACCACAACCCAAATCGGGTAACCCAAAAAAATAAAATCGTAAAGGCTTAGCCTAAAGCAGACAATATCATATTAATACAGAGTTCGAGCGTGCGTCGACAAACCCTCACAGTGGAATCAGAGCCCTGGTTTTGGTCGGCCTGTGTGGCTCAGGGTTCAGAATTGTTCCTAAAACAAAACCGTATGGCCCAAAAGGTACAACATCATACTAATATGGGTTCGAATGTGCATCGATGAACCCTCACAATCCCTTCAAAGCTCAGTAGAAAAAAACCTTTTACAGATTTGTAGCAAATGCATCAAAATAATTATAACATTCCATCTTCTTGCCATAGTATGAGAATTTCCTCTTGAGAAAACAACACACACACACACGTACAAACCACCAAAAAAAAGAAAAGCAGAAATTCGTTACAAAAGGCATCAAACCCAACCTTCTTAAATTATGTGAGCCCACACACAGCTAAACTCAAAGTTATTGCAATGTTACAACGGGGAAGAGTGGTTGCAAAATTAGTTTAAAACCGCTGTGTTTTCGCTTTTCACAAAGGATGTTATTTTTTCAATTCAATTCAGTTCTATGTTTGGAATTATGTGTATGTATACAAAAACAAACATAAAAGTATATATTAATTCATCGGTAATTAAAGTTGAAGGTGAAATAGTGATTTTAAGGGCGCCGGCTAGTTTCCTCTGGTACAGACATATTCAGAGCTCATTTTTTATCTGTGTTTTGTAGCACACGTCCTTATCAGATTAATTCAGCTAATAATTCATTAATAACACAATATTCCTATTTTAACCATGATGTTTAGAAGGCAAAAGTAAAAATTATACTATTAGTAACACAATATTCCTATTTTTAACCAAGCCCAACCACATCTATCTGTTACTACTTTATCGATAATTATCACTCAAAGTCAACTACTACAATATTATGTATATAGTTATTGTCCTATAAAAAATTTAATCATAATAATTAAGTGGTGTTAATTGCAAAAAAATTGTAAAATAATTAAAAATTGATAACCTAATAAAATTTCAAATTAAAATAAAACTAAAATCAGCAAGGCTAGGATACTGTTTCCGAATATTTATTCCTCTTATACATGATTTATGAATTATACTCCTATGTGTAAACACACTCTCCAAATGGGACCAAATTTTTCATATATATTAGTTCACATTACATGCTGTAATGGCAGGTACATAAGATTGGTTGAGCAAAATAAATAGAGGTTCAGGTAAATTACGACAGAACATAATTGACATAGGATAAATTACATGATTTAAATAAATAAAATTACATTTAAATTTGTAGGGACAATATAGGTTTCGGACCACAAACTTTGAGCATTTTAGAGCATCCACATTCATGCTCTTTGGCAAGAGCATGAATGTGGGCGCGGACCCACTTTTATTAATTTTTTTACTCTATGATCTTCCCCAAGAGCACAACACCCACATTCATACTCTTCCGCAAGGACATGCTAAATGGCTATTATTCAATTTAAATAAAAACATTTCCACAATATTAAAATGCATTAAAAATACCCGTAATACTATTACAAATTACAAAAAAATAAAAATTACATAATTAAAATCCTAAAAATTTAAAATTACATAATTAAATTCATAAAATTAAAAAAACTCACTACTCGTGGCCGAATTTCACCTGAATGTGTTTGATTAGGTCTTCTTGTAGCTCAATGTGGGTTCTGGTATCGCACATTGTGTGTCTTGTTTCGATCCTCTCGCCCACCATCGTATGCACACCTCGGCGTGGGGGAGACCTCGCGGTTGAGCTTCTGGCTTCATCCCCGTCGTAAAAGTTAGCCGCACTCGGTCCTTCGTCAGCTATAATCATGTTGTGCAAGATAATACACGTGTACACGATGCCGACGATATTCTTAACGTACCACAGCCGAGACGGGGCCTTCACAATGTTGAATCGGGCTTGAAGGACCCCAAAAGCTCTTTTGACGTCTTTCCGAGCAGACTCTTGACGCTGCGCAAAAAGAACCCGTATCGGGTCTTGCGGATTGCTGAACGTCTTCACGAAAGTCGACCACCTTGGGTAGATACCATCGGAGAGATAATAACCCATGTGGTATGCATTTCCGTTGACGGTGAAGTCGATCCCCGGTGCTATATCATTCAAAACATCATTGAAGAGTGGTGAAGAATAGAGCATGTTCAAGTCGTTGTTGGATCCGGCAACACCAAAATATGCATGCCAAATCCATATGCGGTAGTCGGCGACCACTTCAAGGATAAGCGTTGGGCCGGCCTTTGTGGCCGCTTAAGTATTGCCCCCTCCAAGCAGTCGGACAATTCTTCCACTTCCAATGCATGCAATCAGTCCTGCCAAGCATACCGGGAAAACCGTGGACTATTTCGTGAAGATGAAACATTTGTTGACAATCTTCGGTGGTGGGTGCCCGAAGGAATTCCTCACCGAAAGCAGAACGAACGTCGTCGCAAAAAATTTTGAGGCATAGGATTCCAGTTGACTCACCCACATGCAAATACTCGTCGAAGAGGTCAGCTGTTTTCCCAGTAGCAAGTTGTCGGATGGCACAAGTACACTTCTGCAACGCCTAGAGACTTTGCCGACCGGTTGTGTCTCTACGTGATTGAAAGTATTCAACACGGGCGGACAATGTGTTGACAATACGCATAAACAACTGTTTTGACATGCGAAAACGGCTCCGAAAGTAATCTTCCGGAAACCGCGGCTTGTCGGAAAAATAGTCGGCAACAAGCCTTTCGTTGGCTCCCTCCCGGTCACGAGGGATGTAGCGGCTAATTGATCTAGTTGGTCGAGGAGGAGGGGCGGGGGTAGTGGCGGCGACATAGGCTTCATAGGCGGCACAATATTGTTCATAGTATTCTTGTTCTTCGCGCTCCGCTTCTGCAATGATATTGGTGAAATCCATTTTTGAATTTTTTAGAGAGAGTTTGAGTAAGAGAGGAAGATGTAGATGAGTTGTATGAAAAAAAATATGAATGAGAGATAATTTGATGTGAAAAATGGATGATAAATGTGTGTATTTATAAATGATTTTGGGATTTAAAAAAATTATAAAAAAAATTAAAAAAATTTTAAAAAAAAACGGTAATAAAACGACTATATTTTTGGGAATCTGAAAATATTTTTTTTATTTTTGCTATTATTTTCAATTAAAAAAAAAGAAAATCCAACTGATAATCCGTTGGCGAATAGAAACGCGTCACGTCGCCTGCTCAGTGGTACGGATGAGCTCGATGCATCGAGCAGCGCCGTGCCAGCGGCGGACAGCGCGTTGGCGCCCCAACAGTACGGACAGCATCCGTCCCAGCGAGCACCGCAGCGGATGCTCTACTGATGATAAAATATAAATCGATGCTCATCGATTCAATTGACTTTTTTACAATTATGATGCCCCACTATCTTACAATTATGATGCCCCACGTGAGATATATGTCACACTTGAAAATTGAAATCTCACGTTATATATACACCATCATTTGAATTCATGGGAAAAAAATCAACTTACATCTATTTAGGTACCTAGCTGTGTTCTGTGGGGAATAATTAAAATATTGTGACGTATAAAATATTATATAGTTGCAATCAAAATTAGATATCAAAATAAACACATAGTAACAAAATATTAAATCGACACCTTTTTAATTCATTAAACAGTATCTGGCGATTATTAAAATTATCATGACATAAATATAATTAGTTAAAAATCTGTTCGCATATGAATCCACATTGCATTCATTTAATGAGGATTTATCAATTTTTCGATTAAAGCTTTTATATGAGTGTGTACAGAAAGGTACTGCTCATTTAAATAGGAATTACGAATCATAAATTCATAAGATATGATTTATTTTTTTATAAAACATGGTGATGAATTCAATGTGAAAAAATGTAAAATTCATGAGGAATAAAATTTTGTTTGTAATGGATTCGAACCTAATTCAAGAACGTGATCAATTCACCTATTTTAATGATCTAAGGACTGAAATAGTAATTCCTAACTTTTCTTTTATTCAATCATTGCATAGAATCATTATATTTAACTTTATACTGCTTAAATAATTATTGACCAAATCATGTCGTACAAACATCAACATAGAAACTCGAACCTCATGGATCATTGTAGGCAGACATGTACAACGAGTTGATCATTTCAAATCTTGGATTATGAAAATTTAAGGTGGATACATTTGCTTAACAAATGAATGCAATTCTAGGGTCGAAATTAAATTTTGATACTTTTTGAATTAAGTTAAATTTATAGCGATACAATAACTTTATATATTTAGGGTATGTTCGGTTGACCCTAATTCTTTTTGCGTGTGATAAATTCGGTTGGAATTAAATGTGGATGGGCCCACATGGCCATATGTAATTGGTGGTGTTTGGTGAACCCTTAATGGGTTTATGTTGACTTGACATATGCATGTCATTGGACTAATTTGTCCTCTTCTAATTTGTAGTACATCAGTATTCGAAACCAATTGCTTTTATTTCCTTTACTTGTTTGTTCGTTACGGTAACACTCTTGACCATCGTTCACAGGTAACCCGGAGAAGAGCCGTCGGAAATTTAAGAAGGGGGACCGTACTCGACGGATCTGGTTGCATAGGGAGGAAGAAATCTTGGCAGCGTCGTTGGTTAAACTGGTTGCTTTGTGGTGGAAATCCGACAACGGGTTTCGGACCCGCTACCTCCAAAAGTGCGAGGACGGTATTCGTCAAGAATTCCCTACGTCCGATATCAAAGGTACGCCGCATGTCGTATCCAAAATCACTTCGTGGAAAACGAGTTACACAAGTCTGCGAAATATTTTGGAAAGAACGGGTGTGGGGTTTAGTTCCAACGGAGACTACAAAATCGACATCGACGATGAACAGTGGGAGCATGTTGTGAAGGTGATTCAACGTCCGATAACTGTGTGTGTACTGTATTTGTGTTGTATAGTGCTTAAGTTTGCTTTATACTGTTTTGTAAGGTTGACCCTATAGCGAAATACATGCGTCATAAGTCGTGGCCTTTATGGGAGACCTGGAAATGCATTTTCGGAAAAGACTGCGCAACCGGTGCCAGAGCAGAGAATATATTCATTGCAGCTGCGCGTATTCGCGACTCTGGTGGTGGCGGAAGTCAATGTGATGAGAGCGACTCGTAGCCGCCGTTTGTCGCAGTCCCGACGCCTGAAGAGGTTGAACTACCGAAAGAGGAAGCGGTTGCCGACCAGGTTAGCTCTGGGAATATCAACATGAACACTGTGCCTACCAAATTCGTGGGAGAAAAGCGTAAGGTAGTTAGTTCAGACCAAATGCTTATGGATTTCTTGGCCAATTTACATGTTGAGACTAACTCAAGGTTGAAAGTCATTTCTTCAAGAATCAGCTATTAGTTTGATCTTGGCCAGGCACGGCTAGCGGTGTTTGAGAAGCTTGGTGAGGTGGAGGGACTCACGCTAGCGCAGAGGTACCGATTGTGCAACATATTGGGAGATAAACCGCAGAGGCATGAGGTGTTCACGGGTATGCCGACACCCGCTCGTCTTGGGTACCTTCTGGCGCTGTTAGAGGAGTCTTGATTCTCCCCAACTTCTACGTGTTTGCCGTCTAGTAATGTTGTTTTTCTAGTTGTGTGGGGTTAGTAGTATTTGTCGTTTTTATTTTAACAACTTTGGGTTGTTTAATTTTGGATTATGTATCGACCTCCTACCCTAATTTTCCAATAGCAATCTCAAGCTCTGTGAGCATGCAAGGCTATGGAGTTCATACACCTACATTTGTCCACAAACATAATTTATCCCACAAAAGCAACGTCCACGATATACACAAACATATCAACCACGTAATCAAACATTAGATTCGTCTAAACGACGCCATAAAGAGAACAAAACATTGTCATGAAGTAAATACAGTACTACCAACCAGATCCCTACCCTAAACACACCCTACCATCAACAACCACCGACTAATCCATATCGCCTAAACCATGCACGACGGGACAAAATAAAACCGACAACCAATGGAGCGTACAAAAACCCAAAAAAGCCAACTCTTGCCAATATATCACATGCAAACCCTAAAATGAGTTGGCAACCCTATTTGGAAGTCGTTTATGTTCCCTTTATTTCGGGGTATTAGTCGACAACCCGTGGGGGGAGTTCGATGCACACAAAGTTCATGAACATAAACATAACATACATAGAAAACCCTAGCATAGATAACTTCCAACAACCACAATCACTACGTCGCTTCATCCCGCCGGGTTCGACGGGCCAACAACTTCTCCCAAGTCATCGTTGTTGGCATTGTTTGGGCCAAACACACGGACTAGAGCCGCGTACTCGGGCTCGTACATGAGGAGGTAGTACGCAATTGTGTTTCTCGTGTTGTATCTCTATTGAATATATTAGAGCAGATTTTCTATTAAGCAAAGTAAGCATATAATCTTCTTAATCGTCAATAATAGAACACTTTACATCTAATGTTTCCTTTCAAGAAAATATTAGAAATTGGCAGTACATTGATTCGAATCGACCCAACTTCGGGATATATATGTATTTAACTATTTATCAACAAAACACCTGTTTATTACCCATTAATTATGAGTCATGACAATCAAGCTAATCGAATTATTTAATAATGATTTGAAACAATTTTAAAATTTTGAGGTTAGTGTGGATTATATATTTATATTCCCTTCGTCTTTAATTAAGTTCATACAATACAAACTTATACTAATAAGAAGGATGATTTTATGGGATTTTGAAACAGCCTAAATTCCTAATTAATTGCTCACCTTCTACTATGAATAAATGAATGCCAAAAGACAATCATGCCCATGAATCTTCTCCACCAAACAATTCCTATGTTTATTGACATGGCACAAAAAGAATTAATCTAGTTCAAGATTCTAAAAATTATTAAACTTTAGTTTGTGGTGTAAAAGATGGAGATCAATCGATCCAAAACTTGCATATTCTTATATATAGAATGATATTAGCAAGATGATTAAAAGTCACAATATTACTAACCCATGTGCAGGAAATTAATTTGAAGACTTTCTATCACTGATGCTGTAATTTTAAGTATTCAAAGCAAGTGTTGAGTGGAGACGAAAATGAAGAGTTATTTTGTCAACAAGAATAATGGAATTTGGAACGAATTAAACGAGCCTTGAAATTGCGTTACCAACTTTCAAATTTACAAAGACATAATTGAAAGCTCAGTATGATCCTTAGGACTTGTTTCACAAAAAAAGATAGGAATATGAGAAGATATATAAAACAAGTTAAGAAATATGGGCTTATGTCAAGAGGAATGTGATCAAATGCAAACTCATAAATTATACAAACTCCAAACTATGATCTGGACCGTTAGAAATATCAACAGATATAAAATAATAGTAATAAAAAATGTCAACACAATCTCAACGGTTGATGCTGTGTTGAAATTGTGTTGACATTGTATTGATATTCTGTTGACATCAAATTTTGAAATTTTACACTGTGTTGACGTTGTGTTGATACTGTGTTCAAAAGTTTGGAGTTTGTACAATATATGAGTTTGTATTTTATCATTACCCCATGTCAAGATATGCAAAGATATGATTTTTTTGTTGTTGTTTGATAGAAAAGAAATTATCTAAATTTGGATAGTATATTATATAACATGGCTTAACTTGACAAATTGGTGTGTTAATATCATTAACTCATACTCTTCCATTTCTTTGAAGTGCCAAATTGTGGTCTTTGTTTTGTCCCCTTTTAAGATCATATTACGGCGTGTTTGATAAGTTAGTAATACCAAGATTGTGAATTATATATGGACATTTCTAATTGTTTGATATTATAGTTAAGCTTAACTCAAAGCCCAATATAAGACAAGTGTCTTCCCCAATCTTACCAAAATTATAACTTTAACTATGTTTACGGGGAAAAGAACTTTGAGTTTCATCCTAACTTTTTATTCACAATACCAAATTTAAAACACTCAAATTAGTGAACAATATTTTAGGGATTTGGCATGACTTAATGATATTGTGTTAATTTGTTGCGATCAGCCTTGCCGGAAAAAATAAAAAGTTATTGCCATTAATTAATTAAATGGGGAATTTGGAGGGTACTTCTGTTAATGTGTGACGCCCAATGTCTTGAAATGACACATTAGTGTATAGTCAAATCAACACCCAACAATTGAGTAAATTGGGTGCAAAATGAAACGTTTAGGCGTTTTATAATTTAGTCGATATTAAAATCATAATTCAAACTCAAAGTTTAATTAATGAATTATAAATAGCTTATTATTTTTTAGATTCATAGCAGTGTATTGCGTGACCTCATTCAAGGTAGATTACTTGAGTGTTTGATGATTCTAGTTCTTGTATTGTATCTTGGCATATTGACTAAAGAGTAGATTGTCTTCTTCCTGGATGTAGGTTTTACAACGAACCATGTAACTCGCTTGTTCTTTACTTTAAAGTTCGTTATGTTCTTGATAGTTGTTCGTTGATTGGCTTATATGCCAGTTGGATAGAATAGATAATAACTCATCTAACTTGAAATTATATGACTAAAAATGACTTAAATGTGTGTTATTATCATGTTTTTTTTCACTGCTAAACTTTTAGTATACAACGAAATAAGTGGATTTAAAAAAATCCTATATGAAGAAAGAAATTACAAATAAATTCTTATAGAAATGAGGAAATTACAACTTATATCAAGAGGAAGAGGTCTCAAACTCAGCACATCATACAATAATGTCTAAGCCCATTACCGCTAGGACAAAGGCCCTGGACACGAACAAGGGCGGACGCAGAAAAAAATATGATTGGGGGCTATGATTTCTAAATTTTGTTCTAAAGTTATATTTTTGGTGTTTTAGATCATTTATAAGGGGTTTTATATAATAATTTACTTTAAATTTGAATAAATTTTAAAAATTTATAAAAGAAAATAGTTTAAAAAATATTTTTAGTAAGGGCTTTAGCCCTACCCTATTTCTACATGGGTCCGCCCATGGACACGAAATAAGTGGATTTTGACAAAAATGAATTTGCTCGTTTCCATCTTAAATGTCAACTTAAACGTTTTTTTTAGGTTAGAAACTATTTAATCGTGATCCGCATTGAATTGGTCCGGGCCATAATTAGAAAGGTTGAGTTATTCTTTGAATAATAAACAAATGGTCAGATTATATAGTCATTAAAAAGTGAAATTATGAGTTACCAATATTGACTTTTATTCAAATAGAGTTTTTGAAAAATAGTGTTTTTTTCTTATTTTTAATAATAAAATCGATATGGAAGCAATAGTTTATCGAATATTAAAGTATGTGTGGTACCTATGTTAGAATTAAGAGCCAGAATTATCTAGCCTTAAATGTGCATATGGTCCTAGTAAATGATTTTTGCTATTTTTATGGTCCTATATTTTAGCCTACAAGGTAGTCTTTCATGTTGTTAGGGGTATTTTAGTCCACACAACTAATACAAAGTTAACTCTATGACGAGATCAAATTATAGTAAAATATTGAAACTTTACCCTGCTATAATATGTTCAAAAAGATATTGAAACGTGATTTATCAAATTCACTCTTCAATAAATTTATCTACTAGTACTATTTAGATTGTGGCTGGCTAAAGTTTATTCTTATTAAACTGTTATATATATATATATATATATATATATATATATATATATATATAGGGTTTTGATCCATGCAAAACCATTCTTAATACAAAAATGCAGAACCAAGCATACAAAAGTCATTTTTAGGTCATTGTAAGCTTATTTTTACGTCATTATAGTAAGGATGACATGAAATGATCTTAACATGACCTCAAACCCAAAGTTTATAATATGACCTAAAACTGTTTTACAATGACCCTCCGTGTTTTTGTTTAATTATTGACCATTGGATTGTCAAATCTCATGGTCAGGATTTGGTCTGGATTTTGTATTGAGATCAAGTTTTGTATTGATCATTTAAACCCTCATTTTCCTATATATATATATATATATATATATATATATATATATATATAGGATAAGGTTTTGATCCATGCAAAAGCATTCTTAATACAAAAATGCTGAACCAAGCATACAAAAGTAATTTTTAGGTCATTGTAAGCTTATTTTTACGTCATTATAGTAAGGATGACATGAAATGATCTTAACATGACCTCAAATCCAAAGTTTATAATATGACCTAAAACTGCTTTACAATGACCCTCCGTGTTTTTGCTTAATTATTGACCATTGGATTGTCAAATCTCATGGTCAGGATTTGGTCTGGATTTTGTATTGAGATCAAGTTTTGTATTGATCATTTTCCATATAGGATATATATATATATATAGGGTAGTGTTAAAATCCTATATACCACTTAGATTTAAGTTCCGTTTTTATTGGGATCGTTGGATCTTGAGGATGAACGATCTAGATTTAATTCTTATAGTAGCATTCCGTAGTTCATTATTTAGTTTATTTCGTGCATTATGAGGGTGAATTAGTAATTATATGTGCTCAAATCTGGAGAAACCGAGGAGCCGAGATTTTAGCGGGATACACCCACTACTTTCCATGTACTCCACGCCTCATTCATCATCATCCTTAATTACTCCAGCTTCTCTCTCCATTTTTTACTTCTCAAATTCCAGCCAAACCCTAGCCGCCTCCACCACCGTTTTCGCCGATACAAGCTTAAATTCATCCGCTGTTACCTTCGATTTTCAGTCATCCGTTCTGTTCTGAACAATACTCCACCGCCACCATCACCGTTTTCGCCAATAAGAAGAGGTAGGGTTTTCGAATGTGTATGTACTAGTTTAATTTTCGAGTTGCAACAACCCTTTCTCCAAGTTTCGCCTGTAACACACCACAATTCAACTGCATACCACCGACCGGCCGTATTTGTTAATACAGTCTAATTCCCCTTTGTTTCGTTGGATTCCTTCGCAGTTCTTAAAATGACAAAAAGAGGACGACCAACAAATTCACAACAATCCCAGCAAGAGGGTGAGCCTTTGTTTTTCATTTGCAATTCGAATTGATGTTTATTTTTGGATTTTACTCCGACATGGTTTAACATAATTTGCAATTCGAATTGATATTTTATTTGCAAAATATCTGCTTGTTCTGTACTTGTTAAAATCTCTTTATTATTTGCCAATGTTACTACATTATTTGAATATGTGAATGCATTATGGTCATTTCTGTTTTAAATTGTCAGATAACAAATGTAATATTAGTATACTCATTAATTCATATAATCTCTGCATTATGTTCAAATGTGATTGCATTATTTTACTATATCCTTGAATTATGTGTAATGATGTTTTATACAGTAAAAGAGGAAAGGTATTTAGTGTTACATTCTGTGTATTAAAACTGGATATCAATGCATTATTTACCTATATGATTACATTATGAATGTTGTTGGTGTGGTTATTTGCGGAAGAGTAAATTGAAAATCTGCTTGTTCATTAATTTTTAAAATCTCTTCATTATTTGTCAATGTGTCTACATTATTTTAAAATGTGAATGAATTATGGTCATTTCTGTTTTATATTGTCAAATAACAAATCTAAAATTAATATATTCATTAATTCATATAATCTCTGCATTATGTTCATATGTGAATGCATTATTTTCATATATCCTTGAATTATGTGTAATTCTGTGTTATACAGTAAAAGCGGAAGGGTATTTAGTGTTAGATTCTGCGTATTAAAACTGTATATCAATGCATTATTTTCCTATATGATTACATTATTAAAGTTGTTGGTGTGGTTATAGATTGTGAACGAGTACATTGAAAATCTGCTTGTTCATTACTTGTTAAAATTTCTTCATTATTTGCCAATATGACTACATTATTTGAATATGTGAATGCATTATGGTATATTATTTCATTATTTGGATTTGATAGTGCATTATGTAGCCTGTTTTTTTACATTACGTTTGATTTTGATATGCAGATATGCAATTGTGTATGAGGACAACTAAAAACAAACGGTGCAGAGTGAGTTCCTTTCGTTGGAACCGTTCAAAGCTGTCAGCCCGGTCATTATAGACACTTGGTGCTCTTACTTGAATAACATGGAGAAGCTGAAGGCACCAGATAGTAGTTGTCATTATTTTAATTGTTGTAGGAAATACGAACTATCAACGGGCTGATGAGTACTTCAATGAGTTAACCGCACAGTTATTAGAGTAATTCAGTGTTATAGAATCCAATAACGAACAAAAATTCGGTGCATGTATCAGTTTAAACGTTGTTATTATTGAGTGCGTACTACACCCTAACCCCTACACTTATTAAACCCTTAGGGGTAACAAGAAACGTGTGGCAAACATCGAAACACGCTACATCTTATTCGTATACATTGCAGTTCAAATATGGTGCATTATATAGTCAATAAAATCCATTACTCGTTAACATTCGGTGCATTATTCGTATCAGTTCGTTTCCATTCGGTGCATTATTCGTATCGGTTTAAACGTTGTTATTAATGAGTACGTACTATACCCTAGCCCCTAGGCTTATTAAACCCTAAGGGGAAACAAGAAACATGTGCCAAATATCGAAACACGACACATCTTATACGTATACATTGCAGTTCACAAATGGTGCATTATATAGTCCACAATATCCATTACTCGTTACCATTCGGTGCATTATACGTTTATGTTTAAACATTGTTATTAATGAGTACGTACTATACCCTAGCCCCTAGGCTTATTAAACCCTTAGGGGAAACAAGAAACGTGTGTCAATCATTGAAACACGACACATCTTAATTGTATACATTGCAGTTCATATATGGTGCATTATATAATCAATAATATCCATTATTCGTAACCATTCGATGCATTATTAGTATCAGTTTAAACGTTGTTATTTATGTGTACGTACTATACCCTAGCCCCTAGACTTATTAAACCCTAAGGGGAAACAAGAAACGTGTGCCAAACATCGAAACACGGCACATCTTATTCGTATACATTGCAGTTCACATATGGTCCATTATATAGCCAATAATATCCATTGTTCGTTAACATTCAGAGCATTATTTGTATGTTCATTACTTGACTGATTCTGAACATTATTTGGCTATTTGAATGCATTATTTATCTTGTTTTATGCATCACGTGGTTGCTGTTGTACGTACTAGACCCTAGCCCCTAGGCTTGTTAAACCCTTAGGGAAAACAAGGAACGTGCACCAAACATCGAAACACGGCACACCTTAAATGAAACGGGGCTGGATAAATGTTCATTACATATCACAAATAATGCATTACAGAAACTAAAACCACACATTACACTACATAATATGTACATTATGTATATCTGTTTTAAAAAATGCCTACGCGCTATGCATGTGCAACCCCGAGGAATTACTGCAGCTCGTGTATTTGGACAACGTTTTTTAGACTTAGAACATACTACACCCTAGCCCCTAGGCTTGTTAAACCCTTAGGGAAAACAAGAAACGTGGGTAAAACATCGAATTACGGCACAACCTAAACTAGGGGCTAGGATAAATGTTCATTACATACCACAAACAATGTTCATTATAGAACCTAAACTAAACGGGTAAGGATAAATGTTCATTACATACCACAAACAATGCGTTACAGAAACTAAACTACGCATTATACTACACAATATGTACATTATGTATATCTGTTTTAAAATATACCCACGCGTTATGCATGTGCAACCCCAGGCGAATTACTCCAGCTCGTGTATTTGGACAACATTTTTTAGACTTAGAACATACTACACCCTAGCCCCTAGGCTTGTCAAACCCTTAGGTCAAACAAGAAACGTTCGCCAAACAACGACACACGGCACAACTTAAATTATAATATTGTCAAGGAGTTGATCGAATATTTGTTTGTTCATTACTTGGTATAAGCTGTTCATTATTAAGCGATGTGATTACATTATTTGCCTATGTGCATGCATTATGTTCATTTCTGTTTTTAATTGTCAACAGCCAAATGGAATATTTGTTTATTCATTACCTCATATAATCTCTGCATTACGTTCATATGTTAATGAATTATTTTCATATATGCATGAATTGCCGTTGGTCATTGTTGAAATAGCTTATGCTCATTAAGTAAATGATTATGTTCATTAATGTGTATATTTGTATTCATTATATGTCATGTAACATGCATCATGTCAAAGTTTTTTTATATTGTCAAGGAGTTGATCGAATATTTGTTTGTTCATTACTCGGTATAAGCTCTTCATTATTAGTTGATGTGCTTACATTATTTGCCTATGTGCCTGCATTATGTTCATTTCTGTTTTTATATGTCAACATGCCTCCTTCGAAGCTAAATATGGCTGAGATTAAAAATTAAACGAAATCTGCATAAAATAATATGAAAATCTGCACAAATACTTAGTGGGAAATCTGCATAAAATAATACGGCTAAAATTATGGAGCATTCCATAACTAACTACAAATGTTAATCTCTATTATGCCCTTTAAACGTTTAAAATTTAAGAAATTAACTAATTATCTGTCAATGTTTTAACCATCCGATCACAACAAATCCACGGCTGAGATTAAAAAGGAGATTGGATTAATAGTGGAAAAAGGATTTGAATACAATCCTATATATATATATATATATATGGATAGTGATCAAGATATAACTAATCTTAAGTGTATAACTAGAGAACAAATCTCAGCCACATATCTTAATGGAACAAATATTATTTATTTTAATAATACAAAATAGACCAAGGGTATTTTTGGAAATTACATTATGAAATTTAAATATGAAATTACAATATGAAATTACGCTGCCGTCGTTGATCGTGATGAGCTCCTTGATCTCCTCGATGCTGCTGTAGTAATCCTGCGGATTATCGTTGAAGCAGGCGTAATTCGAGGAGGAAGTGGAGGTGCCGGCGTCGTTGAAGAAGAGGTTTTGGTGGTGATCATCAATTCCTTGGAAGGAGAAGCTCTGGTGGCTGATATGGCTGCCATCGGAGGAGCTGCAACTGCCTTGATCAAGCGCTAGCACATTATTGGGGTTGGTGTAGGCATCACACGGTGGGGGTGTTTGTGCGTGGATTCTCCGATATCTTCTCCTCCGCGTCATTCTCCGATATCTTCTCCTCCACCACCTTCTTCAGCTCCGCCGTCACGTCGGCGATGGAAAAGTACTTTTGCATCTGAAGAATCAGAATCCAATTCAACCTCCGGTGGTGAATAGCCGCGAAAGCCTATTCGTAGCCGCCCCGTCCTCCAGCTGCGTCAGGTGGCCGTAGAGCGCGTCAATAATCGTGTTCGCTGCAGCAAACTCGCCGCGGAACCAGACGATAATGGCGTCCTTGGCTAACGCCTCTGATGTCGCCGGCAGCTGAACCTATTATTTCACTTTACTCTCTAATAAAATAATTACATTAATCCATTTAGGATTAAGTCTTTTAATCCACATTCATTCATGTAGAACTGGTAATTACTGGAGGAACGAGTGTTTAGGAAAATGAGATTTCTTTATCCATATTGCCTCAAAATTCTGATTGATAAAATGATAACACAAAGTTCGGATTTTGGAACGTGAAGAATGGATCCATAAAAACGGTTTTTCATTTGGGTATTACCCGCTGTTCTCTTTACAATAAAGTGATATAGTTCTATATTTTACTTCACTCTTGTTCACAAAACACATCACTCTTACTCTTATTTTACTTCACTCTTGTTCACAAAACACATCACTCTTACTCTGATTTTAATTCACTCTTGTTCACAAAACACATCACTCTTATTATGATTTTACTTCACTCTTGTTCACAAAACGCATCACTCTTATTATGATTTTACTTCACTCTTGTTCACAAAACGCATCACTCTTAATCTGATTTTACTTCACTCTTGTTCACAAAACGCATCACTCTTAATCTGATTTTACTTCACTCTTGTTCACAAAACACATCACTCTTACTCTGATTTTAATTCACTCTTGTTCACAAAACACATCACTCTTATTATGATTTTACTTCACTCTTGTTCACAAAACGCATCACTCTTATTATGATTTTACTTCACTCTTGTTCACAAAACGCATCACTCTTAATCTGATTTTACTTCACTCTTGTTCACAAAACGCATCACTCTTAATCTGATTTTACTTTACTCTTATTCACAAAACACATCACTCTTACTCTGATTTTACTTCACTCTTGTTCACAAAACACATCACTCTTACTCTGATTTTACTTCACTCTTGTTCACAAAATGCATCACTCTTAATCTGATTTTACTTCACTCTTGTTCACAAAACACATCACTCTTAATCTAATTTTACTTCACTCTTGTTCACAAAACACATCACTCTTACTCTGATTTTACTTCACTCTTGTTCACAAAACACATCACTCTTACTCTGATTTTACTTCACTCTTGTTCACAAAACACATCACTCTTATTCTGATTTTACTTCACTCTTGTTCACAAAACACATCACTCTTACTCTGATTTTACTTCACTCTTGTTCACAAAACACATCACTCTTATTCTGATTTTACTTCACTCTTATTCTGATTTTACTTCACTCTTGTTCACAAAACACATCACTCTTACTCTGATTTTACTTCACTCTTGTTCACAAAACGCATCACTCTTAATCTGATTTTACTTCACTCTTGTTCACAAAACACATCACTCTTACTCTGATTTTACTTCACTCTTGTTCACAAAACACATCACTCTTACTCTGATTTTACTTCACTCTTGTTCACAAAACACATCACTCTTACTCTGATTTTACTTCACTCTTGTTCACAAAACACATCACTCTTAATCTGATTTTACTTCACTCTTGTTCACAAAACACATCACTCTTAATCTGATTTTACTTCACTCTTGTTCACAAAACACATCACTCTTACTCTGATTTTACTTCACTCTTGTTCACAAAACACATCATTCTTACTCTGATTTTACTTCACTCTTGTTCACAAAACACATCACTCTTATTCTGATTTTACTTCACTCTTATTCTGATTTTACTTCACTCTTATTCTGATTTTACTTCACTCTTGTTCACAAAACACATCACTCTTACTCTGATTTTACTTCACTCTTGTTCACAAAAGACACCACTCTTATTTTGATTTTATTGTTCACAAAACATTGAAGTAAAATCACATCCACAAGTACCCTTCCTTATTCATTCTGGAAATTATTCAACTTGAATGTGTTATGATCATATTAGATGAATGTTGTATGTAAATTGGATTCTAATTCAGCCTTGTAGCTTTTCATCATTCTATTTTCCCCCCCAAAACTTCGTTTATCGCTCTAAATTTTGACTCAAATAAATAGAAATATATGCATATTCAAAATCTATACAAATAAATAGAGTACAATTTATTTTGGAAAATAGATAAAATGACCCCTGGGGTATTGTTTGGGACGCCCTTAATTTTTGGTACTGATTCAAAAACTATAAAATAAAAGGATGTCGGTAAAGGCAGTTAAATTGGCCCACGACTCCCACCTTCAGAATTCCAGAAAAATCTCTTCTTTATCAGAGAAATGGGGCAATCATCGTCGACGGAGCAGGGAGCATCACCGGAGCTGCGCGAAGTGCAATCACTAGTTGCTTCAACTGGAGCCCTACCATCTCTCCAGAAATCATTTCCTCTTCTCTCCGATCCACAAACTCAATCGATTCCTCTCCCATCTCTGCGGGTATGGCTTCTTCTCCGCCGTCAGCTTCCGCTTGCTCGGATTCTCGGAGCTCAACGAAGAATTCGTTCTCAAACGAATTGAATTTGTGAATTTGCCAATGACATTATTTTGGCTGCAATGACAATTATACCCCCGCCTTGTTATTGTGGAGTAAATTTGTGATGGAGGGAATTAATTTCTTCTTAAATTAGAAAATTACATGTATTAATACTAGCCCTTGATTTTCTTGATCTTGTGGCTATGATTTGTTCTCTAGTTATTTGGTTAAGGGGTGTTTGACAATTAGGGTTTTTTGATCTAGTTTTTTATGGATGAGAGGCACAAATTTATAATTTATTTTCACCTTCATCACGAGCCTATTTTAATTCATCCGAAGGTAAATAAGTCATACAAACATGTTACAAAGATTTAAATTCATTCCAGTAGGTTTTTACTTCATTCCAGTAGGTTTTTACTTCATTCCAGTAGGATTATTACTTCATTCCAGTACTTAAATGCGGTTTCGCCGTCGTGTGTCGTTCTTTCTCTCACAATATCTATCACCACCGCCACAACGCTGATATGATGTAATAAACACATGGAATGATGCAATAAATTATTGGAATGAAGTATGTGAAGTCCTACTGGAATGAAGTAAAAACCTTATCCAATGAAGTAATAACGTTTCTGAATGAAGTAATAAACGCACTTGAATAAATTGCATTTTTAATGTAAATAAAGTAAAAACTCAAGTCAATGAATTCAAATGAAACATATGTTGAATCATTTCAAAACCTACTGGAAGAAAGTAAAAACATGTTGTAGTTTCAAGGTATTACGTACGGAATGAAGTAATAAATCTATACAATGAAGTAAAATGGGCTTGTAATGAAGACCGAAAAATTGACACAGCAGCACATCTCATCAAAAAAACTAGATCTAATGGCCCAGATTTGGTCTCTAGTTCGGTCTTTAAAATTGGTTCGACATTGATCACAACCCTATATATATATATACTGTCCCAGTATTTAAACGATCAGTTTTAGCTAAACTTTATTACACCTATTAAGATTTTTTAGCCTATCAAAGTAAGACATGTATCATACTTCATATTTTAAAAGTAATTAATTAACTGTCCGAGCCTATGATAATATGCTAGGCTTGATAACAAATTCATACATGCATTGCAAGTTTGCAAATTCATATCATATATTAATTCAATTCTAGAAAGTAAGTAGTTTAATTATCTGCATATATATACCGCCATAGGCCATAGCTAACTAACCTCTATAAATTGAAAAGCAATACATCCATGAAACCATAACAATCCACACCTCAAAATATTGATTTTTGCTAAACTTTGCCTTCGTATTATGAATCTTCAAACTCTCTCTCTTCACCACTCCATCTCTCTTCCCTCTCCAAACCTAAATAATTCGAATCGACTTGGTTTTGATTGGCCATTGCGAACCTTACAACACAAAGGTTTGATCAAGGTATGCTCAGCGATGAGCCGCGATACTCAAACTCAAACTCAAACTCAAACTCGGAAAGCAGACGTTCTCCGACTAATAGATGAAACAGAAGAATCCTTGTTTAGGACAGGCAAGTTTGGCAGGTTTGGAGGCATCTTTGTACCTGAAACACTAGTCACCTGTCTCAGGATGCTGCTATCTGAGTTCAATCTTTGCATGCACGATCCCCACTTTCAGGTTCAACTCGATTCCTATTAGGTATAGGATTACGGTTCACGGCCTGACATTGCTCTCATACGTAGATACACATCGTATCGAACTGGGTAAACAATCCATGTGATTGTTTTTTATATTCATGATTACTTCGGTTATTATTTCCTAACAAAATCATGGTAATTATATAGAGCGAGCTTTCGACTGCACTGAGAGATTACGTAGGCCGCGAAACTCCACTCTACTTCGCTCAAAGACTCACCGATCACTACAAGAACAGCCGGGGTGAAGGCCCAGACATTTACCTCAAGAGAGAAGATCTCAACCACAGCGGAGCTCACAAAATCAACAACGCCCTCGCTCAGGCCATGCTCGCCAAGCGCATGGGCTGGCGAAGTGTGGTGGCAGAGCCACCGGGGCCGGCCAGCATGGCGTCGCCACAGCCGCCGCCTGCGCCAAGCTAGCCTTGAAGTGTAGCATAATCATGGGCCACCTGGATATGGAGAGGCAGTCCTCCAACGTGCTCTTGATGAAGCATCTTGGCGCAGAGGTTCTAATCTGAACACAACACAATTTATACACATATATAATTAAAAGAGTGATTGTGATCTAAAATCCATAACTACAGGTGAAATCAGTTCAAGGCACGCTCAAGGATGCGACGTCGGAGGCGATACGCAAGTGGGTGGGGGATTTGGAGAGGAAGTACTACTTAGCCGGGACAGCAGTGGGGCCACACCCATGCCCGGCCATGGTGCGGGAGTTCCAATCGATAATCGGAAAAGAGACGAGGAGACAATCGATACAGAAGTGGGGAGGGAAGCCTGATGTTTTGGTGGCTTGTGTAGGGACTGATTCCAACGCTCTCGGAATGTTTCACGAGTTCGTGAGAGACGAGGAAGTCAGGCTGATCGGAGTCGAGGCGGCCGGAACCAGCATAGATGGAGAGACCCACTCTGCTACTCTAGCTAAAGGAGAGATAGGGGTGTATCATGTGGCCATGACCTTATTGCTGCAAGATCATGAAGGCCAGATTGTTGGCCCTCATTCTGTTGGTGTTGGGTACACAATCTTTCATTTCAATCATGATTTTTTTCCACAGTTAGCGGTTTCTGGTTTTAAAGATTGGGTTTTTTTCAAAATTGCAGGCTAGAATATCCTGGAGTCAGCCCAGAGTTGAGCTTCCTGAGAGAGATTGGTCGTGCAGAGTTTCACACAGCTACTGACGAAGAAGCTCTAGATGGTGATTGCCCTTTTTGCAACATATATGTGCATATAATCTTATGGCTAGATCTAATGTTCTCATTCGCGTGCATTGCAGTGTATGCTCTGTTGTGCCGGTTAGAAGATATATGCCCAGCGCTGGAGGCAGCACACGCACTGGCACATCTTGGAAAACTATGCCCGACCTTGCCTGATGGCGCCAAGGTGGTAGTTAACTGCAGTGGCCATGGCGATAAGGATATAGAGACCGTGTTTAAGTATCAACAGCTCAAAAGTGGGAAAGTTTCTGATGGGAACAACCATCCTAAACCACTTCAAATGTAGTAAATACATAACTGCCAGTTTAACAGATTAAAGTTGAACATGTGATCACAGAGACTCCAACATCACCAGAGAACAACATTGAAATGGTTTAGCATAGCTCAAGCAAAGCCGAGAACCAATCATTTACGCGCTGATAAGAAGACAGCTCTACGGCATAAACCAAATCACAGGGGATTGAATCTCCTCAGGTTTCAGAAAGCAATGATTTTATAAACCAAAATGTTCACAAGGGAAGACCAATCAAGTTTTCTACATCAAAGGGCAGTGCATCCAAGAAACTAACACAAAAATGATCAAGTCTGAATAATTTACATTACCCTGCAACAGAATGGATACGCTAAGAGCAGCATAAAAAATAATAATTAAAAAAAAAAAAGAAATAAGGTTCAACACAGCTGCAATCAAATTTCTAATACTTCCATTGCATAATGAAGGACGAGTGTATTCCATCAGAAAACACTTCATATTAATAAAAAACATCTACTCTTTAGCACGGAATAGGATCAAAATATCAGCAACCCTGTGCTGAACAATACTTGCTTCGACCAAGATTCTACTCAGAAATGCAAACATACATATTAAATATAGTAGACTTGAAAACAAATGTACCGATATATGTACAACCTTGCCTCAGCCAAACAACTATGTCCCTGCAGTTGGAAGTGCTGCCATGAATGAGTTGTAAGATGATTCCAGGTCGAAGTGCAGCTGTCGAGCCTGCTGCTCAGTAAGCTCATCTGCAGCACCCATCTTCGATAGCCTGGCAATCCAGTCTCTCATCTTTGTCTTCCCCTCAAAATCAGGTGGCAATATTGAAAGCTTATTGAGAGAAGCGGAGAGATCAGACAACAATGGGTGGACCTGATCAACAGCAACCATGTTTAGCTTCAACGAGTCCATAGCAGTAATAAAGTTCTGAACACACTCAGCCACAATCGCAGCGGATGTATTATTTGTCATCGCAGCAGCAGCCCTGTGCTCGACGGTTGCAGGAACCCCAGATGTCACGAGGCGGTTCATGGCTGCAGGGCAATCCATCTTGTAAGTATCATGGAACCTCTCAATGCTGGGTACAATGTCCTTCAACGTGGAAGACAGCGTTTTGAAATGGGCAATCAACTTTTGGCATTCAAGCTCATACTCAGCAGGAGATATTACGTCCCGCACATAAGCTTTCTCGAGCTTCTCGGTTGCCTTTATAATCGCAAAGAGCTCGGCAAAATTCTCATACATCTCCCTTTCGCGCTTGTCGTTCCATAGCTTAACCTCCATCTAGTGTAAGTATAGAGTATGTATGTAGATATTGGATTGGAGAAGAGAACGGGACACGCGCAAAAGAAGCACACTCTTACCGCTGCAAGCTTAAAAGCCAAACATCAGATTCATAATTCTCATTACATTCCCAAAATTAACGAATTACACACTCGAAACAGTAGGCATCTCACAATTAAGAAATCCCCAATTTGCAGTACTAACAGAGAGAAAAGTAGCGAATCAACAAGCGCAGGTTTCTCCTAAACTAAAATTTCGTCATAATATTCATATCAGATCAACGGAATGATAATTATGCACTCGAATCCTATTTTGAAAAGGTCGAAAAATCGGAAACCCTATCTTCATCGCATGGATCGAGCTACACAGCCCTAAATTTTGACATAAATTGATAAATTCGAAAAAGGAACAAATCATCGGCATAATATTCATCCACAAAATAATTAAACGGATCCAATCATACAACAAATCGAATTCCAAAAAATGAAAATACACATCAAAGTTGAGAGAGAAGCACTTACACAGAAAGGAATGCGCTTTGAATTATGGGAGAAGAGTTGCAGAGGGCGGAGAGCAGGTTGTCTACCACTCTGAGATTGCGTGTGGGGTTTAATAAAAATAATTATTTTTTGAGAATAAATTATTCATATTCTTTTCCTACTACAGACTTTTTCGATGAATGAAATTCCACATTTGAATATGAGAAAAGATAAATATTCATACGTTAATAACCTTAAATTTCAATCTTCTATAACAAATTATATTATTCTATCATTGATTTAATTTTTCAAAATATACTTTTGACTTTTGAAGATAGTCATGCTCGAGCTTGTTAAAACCTCCTAATTATGTATAGTGGAGTATAATATAATCCTAAATTATGTTTTTACATTAATGACATTTATGGTAATAGTATTATTTAAATATTTGATCGTATTCTTTTAGATAGTATTTAATTGGATTTATAAAATATGAATAATGTATAAAAATTTATATTTATATTATTAATTCAAATTTATAATGTCTCTTTTTCTTATAATCATGTGTATTTATTCACTAGATATATCATTATGCAATATAGTCTTCAATGTTTTTTTAAAAATAAAATACTCTAGTAATTTTGTAAATTAATATTGCTTTTTTTTCATTTATATTTTATTTTCCAATCATTTCGCTTTTATTATCTTTTTTTAAGAATAAATTATTTCTTACTGTATTCGTATTATCTGATTTAATAAATTATTTATTATTTATTATAGTAATTTATGGGAATAAAATATTTTCTTATTAAGAAAAGATTGTAAATTAGATCTCTTACATAATTAGTAAAGGTTAGTTTTACTAAAAATAAACTACTAGTCCTAATTCAATAAAGTAAGCATAAAATACTATGCTTGACTATTCCAACCCAATTTCATTCGCGTTGACAATTGGAGGAAAGGATAAAGGAAAATAATTCGACTGTTGGGCCTTTGCTTGTTAGATGACTTAGATCTAAAGGTGGGCCAAATTAGCTATATTTACAATATTGAAGAAGCCCAAAATTCAAAATTCTCTTAATTTATCAGTAACTTGGTAGTAAAAAAAATACCAACAACTACCCCAAAGCAAGTTACTTCCTACAAGATTCATCGGTAATTTCTCGATTCAACTGAGGTGTGGCTTTAGTGCATGTCATTGTTGAGGTTCTATACTCCACTAGATTAAAATCCGGAAGTTGTTTTGTTCTAGGTAATCCCGTTATCTTGTGCGGAAATAGGCAAAGTTATTACTAGAGGTGAGAAAATTAGGGATGCCAATCTAGCCCGAAATTCGTGGGTCGATCCGAATAACTCAATAAAATCATAGGGTTATGGCTAGAAAATCGTAACCCAAATGCAGAACATGACTACGCGGGTTGACCTGTTTGGGTCGGCGGGTTATGCGGGCCGGTCCGTGTGGGTTGCGGGTTAGCCCATGGTTTGAGCATTTAAAATAAAAATATAATAAAAAATTTTGGTTATATACTTATACGAAGTATGTATGGTACTATCAATATTAAACGCAACATTGATATGAAGTATATATGGTAATTACGTCTTCTCTCTCAAATTGAAAGTTAGAGTTATATAGAATGCATGATTTCCGCTTAACTGCAGTCAGATTCACGTATGGTACTAATTAAGTAATATGTTTATGTATTTTGTTTCAAGTTTCAATTGCTATTATTTTTCTAACTCTTGATCACTTTCATAATACTATACTATTTGTCACAATCTATTTTTTTATAACTTAAAATATTGGATTGGATAGAAAATAACACATAGATCACTTTTGATCCGAATAGCCCGTGGGTTAGCTCGAAACTCGAAGATTTATGGTTAGGGCTGAAAATTTATAGCCCGAAAAATTCACAACCCGAATAACCCGCATCCAAATAGCCTGACAACCCAAGTGGATTGACCCGAACCCGAGCGGGTTCGCCCAATTGACATCCCTAGAGAAAATGTACCAAAATACTATACTTATCGAATTATATCAAAGTTTTGGTATATCGTGATTTTTAGTATGTAACGATATGCATTTCTGTTACCGCGATATACCGAAAAATTGATGCATCAATAAAGATATATATCGAAAAATTTCGGTATACTGAAAAATTATAGTATATTGAATGTCAATATAATATACCAAAAACTAGTACACTGGATTTCAGTATGGTATATCGAAAAATCAATACAGTAACAATATTGAAAATTGGCATACTGAAAAATCATGATACCGTAAAAATAAGTGAGATAAAGGTATCATATCTACTCATATCAATATTTTCGATAATGTATACCGTATAACTGTTTCGATAAGATATTGTACTCCTACTAACTCAGTCATAAATGGAAATGGAGTTTGATGTTTGAAGTCTAATACGTTCCAGCAAAGGGAATATAGATTATGTTGTATAATTACAAATTAAACGCCCCGGAACCATTTAATGTTATCCCCAGAGGCCATAATCATTTTATTAAAATATCCACCACTTTAACTAATTTGATTTCCATCACTATTGTCTAAGATCAATCGATTGCTCTTTTCAGAGATCATCATTTTGAGCACAGCCAAAATTACTCTTTTTCACTGAGTATTTTCTAATTTTACCTCCTTTTCAATTCAAATGCATTAACTGTTTATTTGCCAGATTTTCTTTCCTAAAAATTGAATTGTCAAGTCAAAATTATTATTGACATGGGTTCAATAATATAAATACATAAAATACCCCATCATCTGAAATTTGAAAATTACAATCAATTACAATATGATTTGGTGGCAAATTTGTAGATTGATTTAAATGTTAGGTCACAATCTATGAAACAAACATTGTCGAGGAGAGGAGAGGAAATTTTCATGCTTTAACTAACTATTTAATTTTGTTCTTTCTCCCTTTTTCAATTTTCAAAACTAATTGAACCGCCAATTTAGATGATGATAGTTGTTTGGTTATCATTCGTTGCCAAAAACAGATTTTTCTTATTTTCGGCACATTTATTATTAAAAGTATACAAATATGCATCTTAAATGAAATAGCATAAAAATTCATTTACAATTTTGGCATTTTTAGCATTTAGTGTAATATAGCATTTTCAAAAAAAAATTCTCATATTTTTCAATTTTTAGTGGAATTATTTCGACGTTATATCATGGACTTCTAAAAAAAACTAATTTCTCGATTCATTTATTTCCTTTTTTTCTCGATTCTGATCAATTTCAATCTAAATAATTTTATTTATTTTATCGTTATTACATACCTAAATACTAAATGAGTAGAAAAATAAATAGATAATATTGATCATGTAAGTATAAACATGTTATAATAATTTTAAAATCTTGAAAAATAGTAACAAAATATAGGTGATGGTGACATAAAGTAATTTAATTTCTCATGTGTATGACATACTAATATCATACTCCTTTACAGGTGGAAATGGTTATGAATAGATAAAGTCATAAAACATGTCTGATTACAATAGTAGCTTATGACTTCTTACCTAAAATAAAAAATATTAGTAATGTACTTCACGACTCAATAATAGAGTAAATTGTTTGTTTTCCATATATCCTTTTTTCTATTAAACTACTATATATTAATATCGTTGTATGTGTTTATTAATACTTTCAAAAGTGTATATATCATATTCTAGTTGCCATATAAGACGTGAAGAAATATATCAACTACCCCTCATCAATTCAAAATTTAAAAAAAAAGGAAAAAAATAAATCCCTTTGGCTGGATCATATGCATGCGTAATAATGGCTTAATTCCAAACTTAACAAGAGTGATTGATGCTAACACACAGCATAATCATTCCATCCTTACTGTAATCATAATTCAAAAATGGAAGGTGATGTAAATGCTTCCCTGTCTTCAAAGTTTTATGTGAATAAGTAGTAGATTCGAAGACAATTCAAGATTTGAAGTTAACAAATAGGCTCAATCGATAAATTTGATTTTGATCTTGATCATGAGCACCGGGAGGGTGCCGTTGGAGGTTGGCACCCGCGGAACCATCGGCTCACTACTCAAGAAGGAGATCGACTACTTCAGAAAAGCCGAGGTGGAACGCGCTCACACAGCCTCTGAAGAGGGTACACCTTCTGGCTCCGGAAGCCGTGGTTTTAAATTTTTAATGTCGAATTGGACGAGGAAGATGAAGAGGAGGAGGAGCAGTGACAGAGACAGCCACAATCAGATTCCTGGTTTTGGTTATCTAAACCTTAAAGCTCAATCTCATAGATATGATGATGACTAATATTTGCCTTGCATCATATGATACATATGTAATAATGTGAAATAAAATGATGTTTGAATTTGATTCATTCAAACACAAGATTTTGTCATAAAGCAATCCATGTCCAATTTATGTACAAGAATCAAGATATATAGTTTTGTACAACTCAACAATCCACACACACAAAAAAAACTGGTGATTCATCAAAACCTGTTTGCTTTTGTTCTATTCCAACTCAGCCATTTCAGCAGCAGCAGCAGCAGCTTCATCTGCCCTGATGGCTAAGTACTCAAGAGCTGTGACGACGTCTGCGATGAGGGGCCGGGTCCTGGCCTCGTCTTGGATGCACATAGCTGCAACGGCGAGAGCCTGATAGAGACCCTTCACCGGATAATTCCCTTCCAACAACGGGTCCGCCATCAAAGTGAACTTCATCCTATCCTTAAACAACGGCTTCGCCTGCAAACTCACAGTTAGGGGCAGTTTGGTACAGTTGATGAGTTTGAGATAAATGAGTTATCTTGACTCAACCGTCATCTGGTAGCAGTTAAGTTATTATGTACTACCAAACGGGTCCTTAGTATTCGAAAAATCTTGAATGAAAAAAAAAATGATAGGAGTAAGGTATGGTTTCACTCACCCAATCAACTAGATTCTCCTCTTCAGGTGGCTTTGTCCCATCAATAGCCCTTCTCCCAGAGATGATCTCCAAAAACACAACTCCAAAGCTGTACACGTCGGATTTTGTGGTGAGCTGGCCAGTCTTGGCGTACTCTGGCGCACAGTAGCCGTACGTCCCCATCACCCTCGTCGAGACGTGATCTTGCTCCCCTGTTGGGCCTAGTTTAGCCAGCCCAAAATCCGAGAGCTTAGGTACGAAATTCTCATCCAACAGAATGTTTGAGGCCTTGAAATCTCGGAATATTATAGGAGGATTCGCAGTGTCGTGCAAGTACTCTAGCCCCTGCGCTGCGCCCTTGGCTATCTGCATCCTTGTGTACCAATCCAAAGGCTTCCAATTTGGGGGCAAATCTATCAACAAAAAAAACATATGTTAAATCATCGCGAAAATTTCATTCATTTATCTATCTGTCTATCTATCTATCTATCTTATCAGTACCAAGCAGGTGGTCTTCTAAAGAGCCATTGTGCATAAAATCGTACACCAAAATCCTCTGACGACCATCAGCGCAGTATCCGATCAGATTCACGAGGTTAGCATGGTGGACGAGGCTCAGCGTCAGAACCTCAGCCAGAAACTCGCGGTTGCCTTGAACGCCGTTCCGGTCCAGCTGCTTCACCGCCACAATCTGCACAATCAACATTGTTTTCATCAAATTAAAAACAAAAATCCATTTATCATAATTCCGCCAGTAAAAATTGTTAGCAGCGGATTAGCAACACATTGGCTATGGCTTAAATTGAACAAATTACGCAAATGTAAATGAAATGTGTTTTGTGTTACTTGATTTGTTTTGTTTAGGTAGCCCTTGTAGACCCTCCCGAACCCTCCTTCTCCCACCAGAAGCTCCGAGTTGAAATTCTGCGTCGCGGTCGCCAGCTCCCGGAACGTGAAGACCTCCGCCGGGACTCGAGCGTTTCCATTTCTCAGCGCTTCTTCGGCTAAAATCCGTTGCTTTAATGCGCCGGAGCTCAACGAGACGCTTCTAGGGACGGTGGAGTGTGCGTCTCTATCATCATAAACCCAACTTTTCGAGTTTTTGAGAGATTTTTTCTTGATTTCGCTTTTGCTGATTCTGCAACAAGAAAGAATGCTCATCTCTTCCAAAATCATCAACGAGTTAGATGCACACCACTTGTGTTATATGGTTGATCAAGAACTGGACTTATTGAACATTAAAGAATTTGAATACAGATTGGCCATTATAATTATAAATAAAGATACAGTTGGAAATTTAAAAAATTATTTAGAGAGATGATTAATTGATGAGAATATCTTGGAAAGACGACGAAAAATTGGAGCAATAAATCATGGGAACAACTACTTTTCAGGCCACCTTAATGTCATCATACCACGTTCGGATATTTGAAGGTCACATTGTTTTCAACTGCTTTAGTTAAGTAACTTAAGCCAGCTTAATTGGTTGTATGAAGTAATACTACTATCATTTTTTTAAGTGGAAATTATTAAGATAAAAAAAAGGCAGTATGTCAAATTAATCATAATATTGCACGAAGAGATTTTAAAAAATGAAAAGTGAAATGATTTATGCAATTATAACTGGCACTATAATGTAACACGAAAAAATATGTCTAGACGACTGAATTTTTATTTGAAACTGTGAATTGGAGTTAAAAGGAGGTGTATAGTCATGTTTTTGTGAAAGTTTAATGGTGTTGGATACCACAACTAATTGTAACTGGTGACAGCTAAATATATGTAGATGAAGTAATTAAATAGATGTGATGACTTGTTGAATCCTCAACTGAACGACCCCTACTCGACTCAAGCGTGGACCTAATTCCTTAGATTTAAATTTTAATGTTAATTTCATGCTAGTTTTAATGGTAATTGCTTTTTGTTGAATTGTGTAAATCAACTGTTTACTTTTGAATCTCGATTACCACATGAGTTGTTCTATTCGATTACTCGATAGTAAGTAATTAATACTCCAGTCTATATGTTATAGAGGTATTATTGACAAGATTAAATAAGTAAATCATGATTGGTGATGATGAAAAGATTCGAAATAATTATCCTAAAGTTCGATCAACAATAGTAATTTGAAATAAAGTAAATCATGGTTGGTGCTCTTTTGATTTGAATTTCAATCCAAAAGTAGTGTCGAATATGGTGAAGTAATTTTAAAACGGTAACTAAAAACAACTTTTTTCTTGAGATAATTAGCAAAAAAACTTCTCTGTGCCTTTTTCACGGATTATTTGGATAAAATTTATATATTTGAGGAAGTAATCTTTCTAAATGTACTTAAGTTCAATTAAATATCATCTTATTCCCTATAAATTTTCTTATAAGAAAATTAATACTTTTGAAACTCTTTAATCTCTATTTATTTATAAGACTTACTAATTGGAAGTAAAACATTTTACCAATTGATTTGACCTTATCTTTATTGAAAGTGTTTAATCCATCACTTTGCGGCCTAAAAGTTGATAATGACTAGTGTGGGATTTTTAAGTAATTAGTACTATTTCATTTACAATGAATATATACTCCTATAATATTATACTAACTAGTGTTAACCCACATGCGACGATGCACGACAGAATACTTTTTCTGTCATACAATTTAAAATTTTTAATTGATTAATTAAAATGCGAAACAATATAACTATATATAAGATTTAAAATAGAAATATACTATATAATAAAAATGCAATAAATGTATACTCCTCAATTTATTTTACACCTAAAGACTTTAAATTAAACATATTTAAAATGGAATCAAGACAAACAAAATTATTTGAACAATGATGAAGAGACTTCAAATATGTTTAAAACAATCCTTCATATTTCTCTACTAAAAATAATGTAAATAACACTTTTAACAAAATAATGAATCGTAGCTCATAATATTCAAAACTTCAAAATTATGACCATAAAAAAATTCAAATGATAAACTACACAAAAATTACATTAATAGTTGAATTAACATTATTACATTAATGAATATTGATGGTCCTTTTGAATGTTGGAGCGTTTATCTTTATATATTGCACTTTTAAACGTGGCTTGTTGGAAATGAAACATCTATACTACTATTTTTTATGTTACTTTACAATTCTCAATACTACAAATTTTCATTTTGTAAAAATATGGAGTATCTCCATATAAAATCAATTGTATCCCATAACAATTAAGTTTAGATCCTAATTTCAACAATAGTATTATTAGTAAACCAAAATTTAGTAACTGACTATTTTATTTTGTTTGAACAACTAAATATACAAAAATAAAAAATTGTGTAAAGATGACAATAAATATTATGCATGTTTGGAGTTAAGGATGTTACAATTCTTCCCACTCTAAGAATTGTAAGAAATATTGGAATATAATTCTCGAACCATATACACGCGGTACTCTAACTATTGTAATCAAAGAAAAAAAACAATAATAAATGAATGGAAATTACAATGAAAATTAGTCAAGAAAAACACTCTTTATGCAAGACAAATTGCATCACAGTTAGTGCTTTCGGATTGACGTATTATCCTCAAAGCTGAAATGACTTCCTCCTAACATATATAACATCTCAAATCCGCTAGGCACCTATGAACTTGATGGGCTCCAAAAATCGAGCAAGACAATGTTCCTCAAATGTGTACAAAATGTTGAGAGCTTGAGAGAGAATGGAGAAACTCTAGGCCTTTTATAGGCACAAAACTAGGACATGGAGATCATGGAATTAAAACATCATAAATTATAAAATGAAGACAATAGAGGTTACAAAATTTGTAACTGTCGGTTACTCATTGTAGTGCTTTAAGAATTGGTCAAAGTGCTCATTAAAATATCTAAATAAATATTCATGAGAGTTACTTATAAATATTCAAATTTATTTCATAAATATTCAAAATTGGTCTATAACTTATAAATATTTTAGAATGGGGACAAAGCATATAAATATTTCAAAAGAAGATCAAAACTCACCTCTTATATATGTATATATAGATAGATATCTAATTAATGGTTTATAGTATATAATCATACAAAGATCAATATAAAGATTAAATTTTTTTAAAGTTATTTAAGTTGACTATTTTCTTGTCCACATAATTTAGAGATGCAGTAGGGAATTTAACAGAATTCGGTAGGGCGGTTTTCGACGGTTGCAAGTTTGAACTAACATTTTTCAATTTTTTTTTGTATAGTATGATATGATATCAAAATAAAACACAAAATTAAAACTGAGTAATAACTTTACAATTCTGATTGAAATATGAGAAATGCAAGATTTAATACCTCGTCATGATATATATTACTATAAGAGTTTTAATATCGTGATTAAATCATTTACATTGTCTCATGGTGGGTATTTGCTTTTGCAATTCTTTTATTTCACGAACAATCGTTAACATGACATGTGTGTATTTGTCACTCTAGAGACGAGATCCATCTAAAATGAGAATTGAAGATATGTGACATTGAGCAAGCATACAAATACAATGTAGACGTCCGTGATTTATAGGCATGAATATGAGTTAAGATATGCAACAATAGATCACGAGGCCGATCCATAACGGCAACGGAAATTGCCTCTCGCGCATGGGCAGATCCAGTTGGGGAGGACAAGCCCCTCCTCACTTTGTAGTAGTACTAGTGGAGTACTATTTTGTTATACTCTCTCCGTCCAGCACTACTCGCACCTTTCCTTTTGGGCACGGAGATTAAGGAATGAGTGATAGACAAAGTCAACAATTACGGCTGTAGGTATAAATTGTTACTAAAAATGGAAAGAGTGCAAATAACTTGGGACGCCCAGAAAGGAAATAAGTGCAAGTAGTGCGGGACGGAGGGAGTATAATTTTTAAAAATATTTGATGGTTGATATTCAGAAACCAGAATAAAAATATTTCAAAAGGAAAAAGTGTTTCAGAAAAATATTTAATAAACATAAAATCAAATCATTATTAGAATTACAAGTATTTTAAGTTATCGTCACTTGAATTTTATACTCACTATTAAGAGTTTCAATAAAAAAAAAGTACTAGAATTTCATAATACTCAAAATATAACGTGCATATATTAAAAGTAAACAGAATGATTTGAAGCAGCGTTTCATTTGATTTTTGCTGCGTTTTGAGCACCGCAGGGAATCCCTTCCAAGTAGCCTGGCCTTCGCACGTGTCAGCCCAAATAAGCTGCATCTTCTTCCCCAAACCCCTGTCTCTAACCCTCCCACCAATGTACACAATTATTCGTTAATGGCCATCTTCCGATCAATCAAAGCCCTAATCTCCCAATCATCGAGGAAACTATCCGATCCTTCTCAATCTAGAACGTTCTTCTCCCTCTCTCTTGCCTCCGCTTCCCCAATTTCATCTGCATACTCGCTGCCCAGTAACGGTTACATCCGCCGCCACTTTCTATTCCGATCGAGGTTTCTCTCTCCTGTGGGCTGGCCTCTATTCCTCTTCAATCCTCCGTGGAAGCTCTCCCAGTCATCCACCCCTCTCCTCCTGCAATCCGACATCGTCCTCAATTTTCCTGAAATTGCGTGCAATTAATTTGCTTCATCAACCGGCATTTAGGTACAATATTGGGAATAGTGCTCCGAGGCTGTTGAATGAGAGCGTTAGCGAGGGATTTGGAAAGGGTGCAGAGGTTGAAGCTAGCGGTGGCGATGACGCGATCAGAGATAGTTACTTGAATCTCCCCAATTTTATTTCCTTTGGTCGGATGCTTTCCGGTCCGTTGCTTGGATGGTGAGGTCTCAATTTCATTGTTTCGTTTGTTATGATTTATATTTGCTGGTAATTCTTAGTGAATGAAATTAATTTGCTGTTCTATTCGTAATGTGATGTGTCGTGGGTGATTTCTGTCGTTGCTAATGTTGATTCCATTGTTTTACTTAGCTTAGATAAATTCAAGTTTAGCAGATAATGTTTTTGTTTGATGGCATAATGTAAATCTGGATACAAGCTTTCAACATGGCATAATGTTATCTCATATTGGAATGAAGGACAGACAATCGTGTGAATCGTGCTCTTGAAGTAACTGAATATGAAAAAGAGTTTTAGCGTAATCTGATATAATATAAGTATTGCAGGATGATTGTTCAAGATATGTATTCATATGCATTTGTTGGGCTTGCTGTATCCGGGCCAACTGATTGGGTATGATGGCATTTTTTTTGTGTATGATTAATTGTGTAAGTGAGGGAATTCTTCATTAGCATTATGGGTCATGACTAATGATTCACCTAATGTCTCTATTTGATTTTCAGTTAGATGGCTATATAGCTAGAAAAATGAGAATCAATTTTGTGGTTGGGTCCTACCTTGATCCTCTTGCAGATAAGGTATGTTTCAACTCTATTTGTTGATGGCAAGTAAAAATCTTCAATAATCCTCAAAATCTATACCAACTGTTTCATGTTGGTTATGATGAGGGAATGGTTATGATGAGGGAAATGATTAGGCACTTAAATTTATTTGTTATTGAATGTTTCTAATAAATTGTAGGTTTTAATTGTATCCGTTGCCCTGGCAATGGTGGATAAGGGGCTTTTACATCGTAAGCACATGTTTTCATTGTTTTTTCTTGGATACTTCTTGTTGGTATGCCTAATTATTATCTGATAAAATGTGGCAAGCATGTGAAGTGATTTAACTCAACCACACTTCATAAGAAATATCGCCCTGCGTGGATCATAACCCTCTATTGTTGGCTTCGAGAGACTCCACTTTTGCTGATTTGGTTCCCCATCCCACTCCAGCTGAGTTTTCTCTACTTCTACTGTGGTGAAACAGTCTAAGGTTGCAGCAGACGATGATGGATTCATGGTCTTTTTGCTTAAAACACTGATTTATTCATTTTTACTTTATCAGAATCTTTCTTTGAATGATGACATGATGAACTTGTTGATTCTTGCCATTTTATCATTCTTCTTTGGAGAATTAGATTGACTTATGAGCAGATTATGTGGAGTACTTTTGTATTTCTTTTCTTACTTAAGAAAACCTAGTAATAGCCCCATGAAGGTTAGATTTTTCATGATGTGCAATAGGTTATACCCGCATGTTGTATCTATCCTCTTGGAAACCGGAATATATGTGTAGCATGATACTATGCACACACACCTAGTTACTGAAAATAAAGTCTGTTTTAAATGTAGCTGGATTGGTCGGACTTGTTGTGCTGCGTGATGTTGCTCTTATTGGTGGTGCGACCTATATAAGAGCTAGCAGTTTGAATTGGAAGGTGAAGGGCTATTATCAGTTATGATATCCTATTGGATCCTATCTGTGTATTGCTAACCTTTTTTTTTTGTCTAATTCCATTATTAGTGGAATAGTTGGCGCGACTTCATCAACCTCGATGGTGCTCATGCCCAAAAGGTGGAGCCACTTTTCATCAGCAAGGTACGTAGAGATGATCCTCCTTTAAACATGAGTGTTTATCTTGCTCGAATGATGATGTAGCACAATAGTCTCTGACTCGTACTGGAATCACTTGGTTTTAGCTGCAATATAAATGAAGTCAGTAATAACTTGACTCAAATTCTAATTTTCTTGTTGTAGGTAGGTGAACACAGTTCTGCAGCTGGCTCTAGTTGCAGCAGCTCTACTTCAACCAGGATTTGGAAGTGAAGAAACTCGACTGTATATCGACTATTTGAGGTAAGTTTGTTCTTGACTCGTGTTTGTCTATACCGGTTCGTGGGTGTGAAATTTTACATTTTTGTTATTTTGGATCTTGTCAGCTGGTTGGTGGCTTCTACTACAGTTGCTTCAAGTGCGGCTTATGGAGTACAAAACTGGAGACTACACGCAAGAAGGATAAAGTTTTAATCGTGAAAGCATAAGGATTGTAGTTTTTTGTTAAGAGATTAGATTCTTTGTTTTCTTGGTTAGAAGAAATGAATAAAATGTAGACTTAAATTATTGCAAAGAGCAAAATATATGACACAGCAAATGTTGAGTGATATAAGAAGAAAACAAAACTAGGCGGTAGGAGAAATATCTGTTTCTTTTGGCAATTCCATTTCAATTTGTTCCCAAATTGCTGCATTTCTGCGGAATCTCTTCTTAAGAAGTCGTATAATTCGTCTGGCCTCGTCAAGCTTGTTCGTGGAGTTCAGTCCACGAACGAGCGTGCTCATGGTCGTAACGTTGGGGAACCAACCATTGGAAATACAGTCGTCGCAGATCCTCAACGCACCCTCGAAATCTTTTCCCTGACATAGAAAATGCACCAACGTGAAAAAACACTCAGCTTCCGCCTTCAACCCTTTACCGACCATCTCGTCGTACAAATCTTTGGCTGCGTCCAGCTCCCCTTGCCGGCAGAAGCCGTAGATCAGATGTCCATACGTCCGGCAGTTCGGTTTCATACCATTCGATAATATCCCATCGAACAGTGCCTTGGCCTCGGCCAACCTCCCGAGCTTACACAAGCACTGAATCCTGACGTTGTAAATACCAATCCCGGGCGACATGTCGTATCGCTTCATCAAATGCAGCATCTTCCCGACGTCGTCAAAGTTCTCCTCGCTGTACAACCCCTCGATCACGCTAGCGAACGTCTGTTTGCTCGGTTTTACGCCCTTTCTCTCCATCTCCGCGAGTATGGAGTGCGACTCCCTCGCCCCTCCGGAGCTGCATATCCCCTTCAGAACGGCGTTGTACGTCTCCAGATTCGGCTCGAGCCCGTACTTCCTCGGGAATTCGAAGAAGATTCGCCGCATCAGGGAGTATTCGCGGCCGAGGAGGCAGGAGAAGAGCAGGGAGTTGAGGGTTTTGATGTTTCTCTCGATTCCTAAGTCAGGCATTTTGTCGAACAGGTCGACGGCGTCGCTGATGAGGCCGGACTTGCCGTAGGAGATGATGCAGTGCGCGGCGTAGCGCTCGGAGCGGTTGGCGTCCATGGAGTCGCGGATGAAGGCGCGGATGGAGGCGTGGCGGTTGAGCTCTTTGAGTTTGGAGATGGCTTTGGAGAAGACGATGCGGTCGAGGTGGGATTCGGGGGTTAGGGCGGCGGAGCGCCAGATGTCGAGGATGCGGTCGGGGTCGGCCTCGAGGCGGAGGGCGGCGAGGGCGGCGCGGGTTTGCTCTTTGCCGCCGCGTGGAGTGGTGGTGGTGGAGGAGCTTGAGAATGAGCGGCGGTGTTGGAGCGTGAGTGATTGGAATCTGCGGCGGAGTGCCATTGCGATTTGGGATTGGGATTTAGGTTACGCGAATTGGGTGAACTGATGATTAATCCGAACGCATATGATTGAATCGATGCTGATGGATTAACTGATGAAACGAAGATTAATTGGATTGAGAAAAAATGAATAAATAAAAAAACAAAAAAAAACGAAGATTAATTGGGTTGAGAAAAAATGAATAAACAAAAAAAACAAAAGAAAATGGAACCGTTTGGATCGGGAGATTTGAACCCGACGTGAATCGAACACGCAACCTTCTGATCTGGAGTCAGACGCGCTACCATTGCGCCACGGATCCTCGGTGGTATTTCGCACATCTGATTTGTATATCACTACTTAATTGTTCACCTAAAAACGTGCACACTGTAAAGGTGAAAATTATACTCCCTCCGTTTCATTCTAATAGCCTAAGAGCATCCACAACTCCGGCCCAGATTCAGGCCCAAGTCCCCTCCACGTCATCATTCCCCTAAATTTCTTAGTCAGACCCCAACTATTAAATTGCACTATTCACAACTACAACATATTTTACTTGTAAAATAGAAAGCTTTGAACAATTAAAACACGGAAAATTCATTGTTCAGTCGCAAATGAAAGATTACAAACCCTATAAAATAAAAATTACATGTCCTAGAAAATAAAATTACAAGTCCTAAAAATGAAAAAAAATACCAATCCATCCGAACAACAAATAATGAAATAAATAGAGATATGCTCTAAAATGAGCTCCAAAGATAGGTCGCCATTGTAAATGCTCTAAGAGGCAAGATGGTCACTCTAAGACCCCTAATTTGTTATTTTCCTTGTTCATATACTTGAAATGCGATTTTTCCTACTTTAAAGATTATTAATAAAGGTACAAAGCTCATTCTAAGGACTATTTTTATAGTTCACTTTTAAAAAAATATTCACCGCAAATACAATAATATATTTTAATGCAATTATTCTCATATGTTCACAATAACATTCTTTACTATTAACCAAAGCCATGTATAATGACTCTTAATAAGTTCAATTATATAATTAAAGAAAGAGACAAGTAGTTTTAGTTATTACCAAAGGTCCATGTATATTTCAATAGATCGATAAGGAATATTAGAGGAATAAATAAGCCGTACACTTTTATTTCTATTGTTTTATGGCCCCAAGAAGCTATTTTACGCAGTTATTTTTTTTTACTACTACTACTACTACGTTAATAATATAATTCATCTCAATTGTGATTATGCAATTATCATATTTTTAACGTAGAACTATTATTTGAATGTACTACGTAGTGACAAGTATAAGGTGTAATATTGGATATGTAAATAGACTAATACTACTACTACTACTTATTAAATACCTGATTTAATAATCCTACTCGAAATAGGAAACATATTTGGTATTGTCGAAACTCTATTCTAAAAGGCGGATTACTATTCCTATATCCAAATCATCAATTTAAGACCAAAACCTATACCGGAAAGAGATATTATCTTATATATTCAAACAACCCAATTCTCTTAATGTTTTCATGAATTGTACTCCCTCCGTTCCATAAAGATTATCTCACTTTGATCGGACACAGGTTTTAAGAAATGTAATAAAAAGTGAATTGAAAAAGTTAGTGGTATGTAGTCTACTTTTGTATATTAGTTTTATAATAAAATGTGAGTAGGAATGCGTTAATAGAATATAAGGTCAACTATAAAAAAAATGGTAAAAAATGAAATGAGACAAATTTTAACGAAAATGGAAAAATGAGATAATCTTTTTGGGACGGAGGGAGTGAGTAACTTTTTTGCTTCTTATTTTTTATTCAAACATTATAGTCAATTTGAGTCCAAAACAACCCTCGTCAAAAGAAAACAACTCAGATTATTAGGGACCTTTTCTACTCATAATCAAATTAATACCTCCATTCATACCATTTTTGTTTGAATAAATTTGATTTAGTACAGATTACCGTAGATTTAGTTAATCTCTAAAAACTACAGTATTTTACTTTTCAATATGGATTGTGAAAAAAAGTAAGTGAGAATAAATTAAGAGATATAAATAGAGAATAATGTAAAAAAGAGAATTACTTTTTGTAAAAAATAGAAATGATTTAAAATAGAAAAATAACTCTATTAACATGGGACTAGAGGAATATGTAGTACACGTGATATCTACTGTATTTTAGAAGTTTTTACTGTGATTGGAAATAATATTATTGGGGCACGTTTGTTTGGTGTGTTTGTGGGTGGATAGAGGCAACTATCAACCCTTATGTATGTGTTTGATTGGCATGTTTGTAATACACTGGACCCGGTTTTGAATCACACGACCCGCTTCGAGTTGTGTTTATTAGGGCCCAATGATGTGTTAACTCTGTCCACATTGATTCGTGAGTTAGAGTTTTGAGAAGGAAAGAGTGATAGGACTCACACTTGCACAAATACGTAATTGCCCCCACCATATTTTAAATCCACCATCCTTCTTCACCGATTCCCACCTAGATTCGATAGTCTGCGGCGACTTTGCTCCAAGCTCGTACCCGGACTTTGGTTGGGGTTAGTTTGTAGGTGACGAATTGGTGGAGTATTCGGGTTTAGTGACGAATTGGTGGAGTATTCGGGTTTAGTGACGAATTGGTGGAGTATTCGGGTTTAGTGACGAATTGGTGGAGTAGTCGGGTTTAGTGACGAATTGGTGGAGTAGTCGGGTTTAGTGATTGATTCACGAATCGAATCGAGTTCGGAGATCAGTGTGGGCATAAAAGCTAGGGCGAATTAATTTGTTAGGGCGAACCAAAAAAACCCATAGGAGCCATGGCCGAGCAAAATCAAATTATGCGGGTAAGGTTTTACAAAATGCTGGATTACTTTCACATCTTCAATTCGATCGTTTGCTCTGTTTTATTTATGCACAAAATACACAATTGTTGGAGGTAATAATTGTTCGTTGCGTGTGTACGTAATATGCAGGCTAAGATGTATGTGGTTTTACAAAATGCTGGATTATAATGCTCATCTTCAATTCTTGTGTTTGCATTGTTTTATTTATGCACAAAATACACAATTGTTGGAGATATTACTTATCTGTTGCGTGTGTATGTAATATGCAGGCTAAGATGTATGTGGTTTGATGTAATTTCTAATTATATTACAGATTTGTAATTGAAAAATGTCTGCTTTGTATATCATCCGTATAGGTTGACCGGGAAGGTGAGGAATCGACCCCCGTTCTGATTTTGCTTGAGCAAGTACTTAAAAACCTAAGGATCAATCTCCTCTTGGTAAGCATGCTACTCACTATGATTAGACCTAACCCGAATAAAAGGAAACGTGGTGGTAGAGATGCACCAGAAAAACTGATTGAGTCCATTCCATACCATGTAAAACAGTTAGACAGGCTTGTCCGTGTAAATGATAAATCATGTATAGACAATCTTCGAATGGATAGAAACACATTTGGTAGATTATGTCGCCTTTTGCGTGACCGAGTTGGGTTAATAGATCAGAAATTTGTTACGGTTGAAGAACAAGTTGCTATGTTTTTATGCATTCTATCCCACCACAAAAAGACACGGATTGTTGGTCACAACTTCATGCGTTCTTCACAAACTGTGTCGAAATATATGCATATTGTGCTCCGTGGAATCCTTACCCTGAACGAGGTGTTTTTAGTGAAACCCGAGCCGGTTGATGATGCTTGCACAGACCCAAGATGGAGCTGGTTTAAGGTCTGTTAACTATGTGAACTGGCATGTGGTTTTAGACTTGTTCTTTAAATGTCCCCAATGTCTGACCCTTAATTTTGACACTAAACACTAGGGATGTCTTGGAGCTTTGGATGGTACGTATATCAACGTAAGGGTTCCTATTGCAGATACCCCAAGGTACCGAAACAGGAAGGGGCAGGTAACAACAAACACACTTGCGGTATGTGATCGACGACTCCGCTTTGTGTACGTACTGCCGGGATGGGAGGGCTCAGCAGGTGATTCCAGAATTTTACGTGATGCTATTAGCCGGCCGCTTGGACTTAAAGTTCCCAAAGGTGTAAATTTTTTATTTTTCATTGATAATGCAAAACATAAATATGATTACATATTGTCCTAATGCGAAGATTATGATGCACCTTCGCTCCTTTTTTATAGATTGCTATTACCTATGCGACAATGCATATTGTAACAGTGAAGGATTCATCACTCCATATAAAGGCGTCCGATATCATTTGAAGGAGTGGGGACCTGGAACACAAGCTCCTCAAACTCCTGAAGAACTTTTCAATTTGAAGCACACAAAAGCAAGGAATGTGATTGAGCGTGCCTTTGCGGTTCTTAAGATGCGTTGGGGAATCTTGCGCAGCCCGAGTTTCTACCCTATCGATGTGCAAACCGGTTTGATAATTGCTTGCTTCCTGCTGCACAACTTCATTCGTACAAATGCAGAAGTGGATCCCATCGAGGACTTCTTACCTTCTCAAGCAGATGACGGGGGTACCAGTGACAATGAAGAGCCGGTTGTGCATACCATTAATGTTGTCTCGCCTACAGCTTTGTGGACGAAGAAGAGGGATGATTTGGCGGCTGCAATGTGGGGTCAAAGGATGAACGGGTGAAAGTGGTACCATTCGATTCTGAATTACTGAGGTTTGCATTTATGTAAGTGCGGTTTCCTACTGGACAAAAAAATGGTGGTTATGAACTGATTACATTTTCTAGTGTGATACTTTGATATGTATTGCTTAGTTGCAACATTTATATCTTGTATTACTAATATATTATTGGTTAGCGTATTTTCAATTTTAAGTATGAATCCGTATGATTATATTGTTGTTTCAATGATGGTATGATATTTTTCTTACCTTCATAATTCTAGCATTACCAAATTGGGAGAGTCTTCCCAGAAATGGTCTGAGGGTTTAAATTACCACACTACCTCGATGAGTAATGATACAAATATATTGCGTAACGTATAGTGCGCATTATAATATACTCCACCTTGTGTATCTCATAAGAACTGGAACCATTTAAAAACATAATAGCATTAATATGAACCACAGTACCATACATTACACCCACTGATCTAGCATATTAGCAACACCACCCGAAAATTTGCGAGGATCAATTGAGCGTACACACATCAAGTCTCCAAACGATATTATAAAATTAAGCTAACTAGTACTGCATATACTACCATCCCATCTTCCAACGTGTCCTAAGGATGATCAAACCACACGTAAAATTGGACAAGCAATGCATCAACGAGCTCAAAATGGCAACGCACCCCTTCCACCAGATTGTGCTCGTGTTTGAACCGTGCCCATCCATGCTTCACCCATATCTTCCTCGAGCTGTGTTTCAATGTACATCGCCACATCCCTCCTTCGGTCACCAGACACACTCCCGCTTTAATAGCTCCCATTGGGATATGGCGGTTCCAGAAGCATAACGGGATCTCAATGTTGCGATCGATGTTCGTCTGGGTTAGTTCAATGACGAATGTAGGGTTCCCATCGATGCTTAGTGCCCCGCTATCGTCCGCGTAGTCCTCATCCACGATTGTGTCAGATTCAATATCCGATGGCACGTAATCGTCGGACGTATCGATGTCCGGGGAGTAACAATCTGCCTCATCGTCGTCTACAACAACTACACAGACAAAGGATCATATATTTTAGTCTCTTATGATCAAATGCGGTCAACGTTGAGTTCATAGGGGTTAAGCAATGACAGCTTATAGCAGAAGTGGAAAAAACAACAAGTATGCTCAGTCGATTGAACTGAGTTGAATCAAATCACACCAAATCAGAGTTTTGACAATGTTGATTTTATTCCCTTAAAGTAAGTGGAAGAACCATGACAGTGTTGATGCAAATTTGATTCATGCTCAAAGGTTTCCTCGAACACACAAATTTAAAAACTGAATTCTAACAAATTTCCATCTGTTCTAATACAATTTGCGTATTCGGTTACATTCACTTCATGAGTTGTGCAGATATGACCCAAAATACCAACAAACTTTAATGTGGCAAGTGAGTTTACCGTCAACGTCTCCCTGTGGTGGACAATGTGTGGCGCTATCAAACCGCTTCACGTTGAAAACCCCAACATCGACCAAAGTGAAGGTCAGATGATCTCCGTGTATGACATTAGTAGCCCGAACAAACTCGCGCCATCCGGAAGAGAAGAAGAACCCATTGGATAGCTTCAGAATTCGCACCGTGTATCGTACTCCATTCGGCCAGACGAGCCTACAGTCGAACGGAAGGTCATACCCGTGAATCGCCACGAACTCCGGAGGAAGTCGCTGCAACATATAAGATTCTATGTAGTGAGCATACCGGCGAGTTTGCCTTTTATGAACGGGTGAAAGCAACATACCATGTCATCTTTGCAACGCTCTTGGTGGAAAACCTTGATGAAGGAGGGTAGTCGTTGGTAGTCCGGATCAACATTCGGGATGGAGTTCGAACCTTCGCCTCCCATTAGAATGTGTATGTGCTGCAACTTTAAGTTAGGCTTTGTTCCTTACGATGAAGTGTGCTATAAGGATTATATACATATTTTCTATAGAGAAATGACAAGCTAATGCATTAAAGAAAAGTGTGGGAGAAAGTGGAGATAATTTATGATATCTGAGACGGTTGGTGAGGAAAATAAATTGAGGAGTTGAACATGCCTATACATTGCTTTCCTGCAAAGCCGATAGTGGGTGGGAGTTGATATAAATGGAGTGCATAACGTTTAAATCACAGACCATATTAATGAGGCTACATATTTTCTTCGTATGTATAGATGAGTGGATGGGGTAAATTGAGTAAAATAGGGCGCAATATGTTACATTTTAAATGAGAAACAATAACTAAGTAACTATACAGATTCCACGTTGCATTTGAATACATGCACATTGAAGTCAAAGTATGTCAACTTTCCATTTAATATGGCTATATCATAAAATATAGCTTTCACAGTCCGATCAAGATTGATGTTAAAGACAATGTAGGCCGGCGAGATATTAAATGTTTTTTGTACCAAAACCCTAATGGATTTGACAAATATCTACCATATGGTAAATGCTATTCCAAAACCTAATGGATTTGACAAATATCTACCATATGGTAAATGCTATTCCAATCCGCCTTCAAATGCATTAGTAGAGCTTCCACGGAAGAATGTCTATATAACAAGCCATAAATTTGCATTTGTGTACAAACAACTGGAAAATGTTCTCCCGTATTCCAGCTCAAGCATCATTTTTCTATAGTGGAAAATGGATCCAAGAGATGGATTATGTCTTGCTCACCACCCTCATCGAGATGAGGAATGGCATTGGAAGGGACGATGCAGCCTTCCCCAATTATATGATTAGATTATGTGTTAAATTGATTAACCGTCGTTTTGGTTGTGAACTTTCATGCAGCGACGTCAATACGCGGCTCATGGTTCTGAAGCAGCGATATGAAACGTTCAAGGTATTGGTCGCCACTCACGGCGTTCGTTGGGAACAGGCCGACAAAATCGTGGTGGCCAATGAAGAAGTCTGGAGGGGGGTACTCATGGTGCGCATATTCATCTTTAATTCATGTATTGGTGATTGTTTCTTTAAAAGGATTATGAACAGTCGTTTTGTTTTTTTCAAGCTGAATGCGTTCGCCGGTGCGTACTACCATCGCGACGAACCACATTTTAACGAGCTAGCCACTATATTCGGTTACAATGACGTGAAGGTAGAGGATGCAACCGAGGTGATAACCATATCCGACAACACTGAGATCGTAGTCATTACTGACACTGTCGAGCCAAACGCCCCCGTTCGTGGGCGTATGCAACAATTGGATGTGGATCTTGATGAGGTCAACTCACCCTCGCCTGGGGCAGCATGTCGTGTTCGCCGTAAGCTATTTCATTTTGATTCGGTGAAACTAGACCTAGACCACCTATCATCCTCAAATTCGCCTAGCCGCGTCATACCTGCGAAGAAGCTAACAGTGTCTTCACCCAAAGGTTCCTCGGGGGCTTCTTGCAGCCCGCTCCCAAGGTCTCGCAAGACGTTACCATAGGTCGTGTCGATGTAGTTTCAACCGTATAGTATGCATTTTGTCGTAAGTTTAGCAAGGTGAGGTACTTATGTCGTAATGTTTTGCTTAAATTCCTCATCCTTAGTAGTCGTATCCTTAAATTAGTAGGAACTTTAGGGTAGCAATGTTATGTTTTTATGGCATCATCTATAGAATTGTACGTCGAACGTACTTGTCGACGGATGGGTCGAATCTGTATACTGATATGTAATTTGGGAATGCAGGTATCGATGGTTTAAGTCTATATAAGAATTTGGGCGTATGCCATATGTTAATTACATTGCTAATCCCAGTACTTTATAATCGACAAATATAATAGTCAATCATGCAAGAGCTAATCTCAAAATTTAAGCATCACACTGTAACCAAAAACTGTCCATATTTCATCATTCACACATTACCATGTGCCTGGATGGATAACATGATCTTAAACAGAGTTCATATATTGTTCGGAGTTCTTCATATACTACCGCAAATGCATAAAAGACGTACTACGTATAATGTAGTGGCCCTATACGACAAAATAATAGGATACGTCGACCCCAACATTTAATGTAGCATCCCATCAGTGTCCAGAAGATCTAGCACGAATGCCGGCCGAGCAATCTCATCCAGACCCCGAAAAAGATCCATAAGCTCGGGCTCCTTCACAAGCTTTTTGGCTGCATAAAATTGTTGCTTTATGGTGAGGCCGATCATACCTTTCACTTGATTGTACACCTCCGTTCTCTTCGTGCTAAGGTCGAACTCATAACCAATTCGACTCGAGATTTCCTTCAACCGGTCATTTGTGTCTTCATGGATGCGAGTCATCAAATTAAGGACACTATCAATCTTGTCTACCTTGTCCATAGAATTAACAGCTTTCCTTTTCTTGTTCTTGTTGGGCGGCACCTGCGGAGCAGCTGCAATAGGAACCGACGTACTCTCGTCGACCATCTCAGGTATCATACCCTCGGGGAAGACGTGGTCGGGGTAGAGTTCGTCTAAGGTCAGTGGGGAATACTTTTCTGAATCTTCACTTAAAGGCACCTTGGAGCCATAGATCCTGTGAACCGCATCCCCTGTGTCAACAGCCCGAGTTCCCTCCGCGCGGTCCTTCCCGAATATCTCTTTCCAGTCGTTCAACAAGGGCCAAGACTTGTTCCTCATATATTTCGCATTGCTGTCTTTCTGACATACACATGGAAGAAAACATTAGTTAGGAAGCTAACACAGAAAAATGCACAACTCCCAATTAAGACGCAACCTGCACGACTTGTGCCCATTGTTCATCATCGATGTCTATTTTGTAGTTGCCATCTGCATTGAAACCCACACCACTTCGGTCAAGTATTAAAATTAGCGAGTAGTAGTTCCTCTTCCAAGTAGATATCTTAGACTTGATGTGAGGGTGAACACATAAGTCGGTCTTTGGGAATTCGCGGCGAAGTGCCTCTTTTGCACGGGTTAAATAGCCAGCACGGAAGCCATTATCCGATTTCCATCCAGAAGCAGCCAGCTCCTTCATTGTTGTCATAAGGATCTCCTCCTCGCGTTGTGTCCATACACGTCTTGACTTGTCGACTGCAATTCCTCGGCCGATTAGAGGATCTGGATCAACTAGAAAAAACCATTTCGTCCAGTCAATTGTTATGGAAAACCTGATCATACCGGAATGAAGGAAATCCAAGTAGAGGGATTACCATCTGTCATTGGGCTGTCGTTGGTGTCATTGGCACTCAATTGTTGGGAACCCATGGGAGCTAGCTTCAACTAATTACTAATATTTTACACATTCACCCAGAAAAAGGCATGGAACCAATAAATCAGTAATCCACCCAACCAAAGAATGACCACAAAACCGACACAAATTATGAATCTCAGAATGCATTATCGTGTAGATGGGGAAATTGGTTCAGGTTATAATAAAACATATAATCGGACTTTTGCAAAAGACGAAGGCAATGAAATGGTAAACACCTAACAGAAATTTAGAACCTTAACCCTATTTCATTTGTGCATATGTTCAATTATACAGTACACAAGATAATTTTCTATTGCTTGAGCAGGTGATAGGCGAACATACCACCGAAACTCGAAATCGATGAAATCGATGACCGGTCGGCTTCGCCACAATCTGGAAGAGCTTTCTCCTGCTGGGAATCGCAGAATAGCTCGAATAAATTGAAGTGGGTGTTGAATTCCCAATTTGAGTGAAAAACGAAAATATGAGGCGCCATTCTTAATTTTGGGTACGCGCCAAATAAATTGTCGGAGGGCTTTTCTGGAATTATTAGAAATTGATGAGGCTATTTTGGGGAATTTAAAAAGGAATCATACATATGGGTGTGCCATACCAAACAGCTAAATTACAAACACAAGTGTACTATATTGACAAACAAATATCACTCGGTGATGACTATACAATTCAGCCAACATCAATATGGTGTTGACTATATGCAAACACATGTTGGTCTATACTGCCAAACAATCGAGCCCTTGAAATAGGCAACACAGTAATCAATTTTGACATACTCATCTTCTCAGAGAAGAGAGAGGAGGAGGGTTGAGCACGATGACCAGAATGCTGATGAGCTTTCCGGCCATCGATGCCGGCGCCGGAGTGATGACGGCCAGCTGGTGGGATGAGATCAACGAGTCCGTCGCATGGCAAGACGGGATATTCTACTCTCTCTGCGCCTCCTATGCCCTCGTTTCCGCCGTTGCCCTTGTTAGTTTACATCTATATTCTTCCTATTTCATCTCTACCGTATAGTTTTTTCTTGAATTTCTGCTTGCTTTTGAATTCTGGTTAGTGATCTTGCTTTCTTTCGTGGAAAACGGAAGCTTTAGAACTGAAATATAGGAGCCTAGTATACTCGGCGAAATGGATTTTGACTCAATTTTGTTTTTATAGCGAATTCGTATGTATGTAGGTAGTTTTTGAATTAGCGATTATTCCTCCCGAATGTCGTGGGGTGTGAACTGAAAATTTTGGGGCTAATTTGAGCTGCGTTAATTTCGATGTATTTAATCACTAATTAATTGATACTGGTAAGGCTCACTATTGAGAGGGGAGTCCGAGAAGGATTCCTTGTTGATTTCATAAGGACATTTTTCTTTATTCTTTTTTTGATCTTTTCGATTAACATACCAACTTTTATCAGTTTAGCTCCGTATCACTCTAATTCTCAGACTCCTTCCCCCTTGGATTCCCCAATTATACATCCAACTACACTTTTGAGGAGGATTAGTAAAGTTCTTCCTCTTGGTCAACTCTAATGGAAAATTTTACTGTTCTTAAGACTTTTGGGGCATTTTAAGTTTGTGACAGTTGCTAGTTGTAGATTATCATCTGTCGGAGATCAGATTGGGGTTTGGTATATTTTATAATCATAGTTTAAATGTTGCAGAGCGAAAAGAGAAAGTACTCTGTTACCTGTCTTATGGTTGTGCCCTCCAGACATCAATGACTACAAGCTTTATCTTATCTACATGAGCACCTCTAAGTTATAACTGTTGTCACGATTGACAAATAAGTTTAAGTAGATTATCTTTATCTTTATCAATTTGGTTCACAAAGAAGTGCAAGCAAATTGTTACCCACTTATGCGATTGTGATCATATCAGACATTTTTTTATATACTTTGGAACCACTCATTTGGCCTTTTCCGAAAGGTGTTTTTAATCAACATTTATGAGAAGTCATTTTCCATAACTTCCACCTGTTTGATTCTCATGTTGGAGCAAATATAGTTGAGGGAACAAGAAAGAGGAAAACACTTTTTATGATACCACTCTTGTAATTAATCTTGTATGATATTTATCGTGTCTTTAGTGTTTCTCCATGTGAGTTTCTAAATCATATTTTTCAGCTTAAAACTAATGTTGATTATGGAATATGAACATGATTGCATATCTGGGCTGTGAGGACTTCATTGCAAGAGAGTGCTTTTCCTAAACACATGTTAATTTACTTTCTGCAGATTCAATTGATAAGAATTGAACTTAGAGTGCCCGAATATGGTTGGACCACACAAAAGGTTTTCCACCTTATGAACTTTATAGTAAATGGAGGTATGAAATTATAGTTTTATGTCATACTCATACATATTTCTACCTATTTAACTAATAATTGATGTGTCCCCTGCAGTGCGTGCTATCGTGTTTGGATTTCATAAAAATGTCTTTCTTCTACATCCTAAGGTAAGATACTGAAGTATTGTTCATTGATTTGTTTGATGTGATCCTCCTTTATTGATCCATGCTTCAAGTTACTGCCCTATTAGATTTGAGCTATGTGGAAGTAAGAATATTGAAGAGTATCACCAATGCCTTTGTAGATCATTAAAGAACAGGTCCTAGATTAATAAAAGTCCAATAATATAGCTAATAATGTTCATAATGGATTTGTAGCATTCAGTGTCCATTTTAATATGATGGCATAAGATAAATTGAGTGGGCAAAGTTTTATTGAAGTTTCTCAACAGCAAGGAGTGCAATTGGGGTTGAAAGGAACTCCTTGCCAGAACAGTTTTTTACATTTTTTTTAATCAGTGTTTGATTCGGTATAAGGTGTCTCAATTGAAATAATATTTTATGGATCTACAGCATAGATTGTCAAACATTTTCCATGCTTCATTATTATACCCAATTGTAAATTTAATTTCCACCATTTCAGGCCCTCTCTTTGGTTTTGCTGGAATCTCCTGGCCTGCTCTTCTTCTCCACATATACTCTTCTTGTCCTTTTTTGGGCAGAGATATATCATCATCAGGTATGATATGTGATATGATGGTATTAATTGCTTATGACTTGTAAATACAGTTGTCACTTAAGGAATCCCACCCTGTAATATTTCAGGCCAGAAGCCTGCCGACTGATAAACTAAGAATCTGGTACTTTGCTATCAACAGTGGAGTATACTTTGTGCAGGTGCATTCCATCACTCTAGTTTGACTGCTATTATATCTTGAATTATGTTGTCTGTCTATTTGTGGGAACAATATATATTAAATGTTGCATAGATCAGTTATAAATGTCTTTCTGATGTTTCTTGGATATCTTGAATCCACGTTGTGCTTGGCCTATGCTCCCCTGATCCATGGGCTTCTACTTAGTCAACTCATTTACTATACCTCAGCTTTTTTGCGCATCAGTTTGGTGATATATGTAATCTGGCTTCTCTCATCAGGCTGGTATTTGGGTGTACCTCTGGATAGATGATAACAGCACTGCAGAATTTGTTGGAAAGATATTTGTTGCAGGTTAACCATTCCTAGTCCTATTATTTCTCATTTCAAGATATGCAAAAGTTAGAGGCTTTGCCTTTCTTAGTTTGCTTGAGATATCCATATGGCACTTGTCTGATCTTCCGTAAGTCTTTTGGTCTCTGCAGTGGTTTCATTTGCAGCTGCATTAGGATTTCTGATGTATGGAGGAAGGTGAATGTCAAAAGTTTTTATGTTGGTTGCTTTTCTTTAGAAGAAAAAATTATACAATCCTCTTGCTTTCTACAGACCTTGAGCTTGCATTTCTTTGCCGTTCTCACTTGTGTGTGTCATACTTTTCGTTTTTCTTGTGCAGGTTGTTTATCATGCTAAGACGCTTCCCTATTGAATCTAAAGGGAGGAGAAAGAAACTTTACGAGGTTTGTGTCTATCTATCTATTGAGTGGAAGGTCATACGGTTAGATGGATTCACTTGAAGTGGTATTTTTTATACCAGAAAAGTTTTCAGGGTTCACAGTGGCATCTCTACTTACAGTGGATTTTTTTTGCACATGTTAATGCACAAGCTCAAAATTTCATTAATAATGAGATCCTGAGATCATTTTATATTCATAATGGTGGCTTGGTCGAATTGGTTTATGAGTTTTAAGTGCATCAATTAAAGTTTCTCCTACATAACCCACTTTAGTTAGTTATTGCTTATGAGTTATGACTCAGACATACTAAACTACCCATCTTTAAATTACCTGTAGAAAATCTCCCTCCAATCTAGGGAATCATTCATTAAAAGGTTTTGAAGTGACAGTAAATTATTGATTTAATAAACTTGGGAAAGTATTTTGAAGCACTTATCCTTTCTTTCGATATCATCCACTATTGTTATTTGGTGAGCTGCGTACTGATTATATCCATTTTACAGGTTGGATCTGTGACTGCTATTTGCTTCACTTGTTTCCTTATAAGGTGTTTCGTGGTAAGGCTCCTGCTTAGTACCCTTTTTGCTTAAACCTAGAAAAGTAACTAAATTCAGTCAATGAGAAAAACCCCACCATCCCACAAAGGGAGGAAGCATTTGGCAATACGATGTGACAAGTGAACCATTATTCACTTTATCCACACCCCAAAAAAGATCTTTGAACCAAGTTTTTGAATATTCCTGACATTCATTTGACCAAGTGACTCTCGTGACACCCAGTGTTGAATCTGGAGCAGCTGCCATTTTGATACAGTTAGTTTGACTAGTTGTTGCCTTTATAGTTTTTCAGCCTTAGTGAACGAATATCCAGCCTTAGTACAAGCTGGAGAAATTTGATCTTTCCTTAGTTGATATGGATATTACTTCCCCGTTGGTCAACGTACATTAACGTTGAGTTGCTTCATTTTTTTTATTGAGTTGCTTATCTTTCTCTAATGATATCTATCATTCGCTTTCTACTGCAGGTTATGCTCTCAGCCTTTGATTTAGATGCATCACTAGATGTATTGGACCATCCAGTTTTGAATGTAATCTACTACACGGTATGGATATCCTCTGTTGACGATTGAGCTAAATTTCTGTAAAATTACATAATTCTGATATACGTTACCGTTCTGCAAAAACAGCTGGTTGAGATTCTTCCTTCAGCTCTGGTTCTGTACATATTGCGCAAGCTGCCTCCAAAAAGAGTACCATCAGCACAGTATCACCCTATCCAGTAGTTGATGCATGAAAAGCTCATATACATCAATTTCTTGGCATTCTTCGCAAGACCGAACTGAAGCCTCGAAGTAACCAGATTTATTATCACTCTGGAATGGCTCTGGTCATGAGATTTCATTTTGCCTGTATTTTGTGGGAGTCTGATTTGATGTTAACAATGGCGATTTATTGAGAAGCTTGCCATTTTAATTGAAACTTAGCCTTTCTGTTAGCATAGTTTTGTAGTTGCTTTTATCATTTTAAGTTTTAATAGTTGTGATCATTTAGAATTCTCAGTGTTTTAATGCGTATCCCAATAAGAAAAATGTGTTGGTTTTATTTTATACTCCTAAAATAATTTGCTACTCTAGGGGTTAATTTGCTAACTGTGAGACGAACAATGTCCAACACTATATTGACAAGGGATCTGAAACTGAGTTGATACATTCGCTTGATGTCAGACACACCATCGCCTCAGAATCTCACCGAGGTGGAGCGTCGTCCATTGCTGGAGCAGCAAATCTCACAGCTGCAGGCCTGGCCGCCACTACAGGCTCGTCAGCAAATAATGATTGTATTATTGCTGGCGTTCTCAGGGGTCGTCGGCCTGTCATTTTAGGATATACGTCTTCAAGAAAGTAGTAAGCATGGCCTCCTACCACTCCCTGAGCCAAAGAAATGTCACTGTAAATGACACATGTATGCCTTGCAATCCATAGATACGAGAAGAACACGAAAGGCTGTATAATTTTCAATGTTGAATACACACAAATACAAACTTGCATGTACACCAGCACATTTCAGCATGCATTAGTAAGGAAATATGTACTGAAAACCTAGTTGAGACATATATTGTGGTCGTTATATGTATAGTCCAATTAAATACTGATAACGCAAAGAAAATGCAGCTTTTAGCTCAAGACAGAATATACAGAACCGAGTTGAATATATCTGTGTCACACAGATCAATGTAAATGCTCAGCTGATGGTATGTAATCCAGATTAATATTGCCATGAACCAGATGTAAAAATCATGGATTAAATATGCCCGGTCAATGGATTTTGACCAAATAATAAATGTGGCGAGACATTTAATTTTGTGAAATTAAATGACATAGCGTCGATCTACATTTTACGTAGATAAATGTAGTATATTCACTTTCTCAAATCCGATTTCCGGTGAGTGAGAAATAGTGGATTAAAGTTGGGCATAATTAGCTTTTAATTAAAGCTTGGAGTTGGAGCTTAGGGAATAATTAACTAGTGTTAATTATCCCACATTGGAGGATTAACACATTTTAATGTGCTTAAATTAAGTACCTTATTGTTACTTAATAATTATAGTGGACCAAGATGGGTGAAAGAGCCCACACGCGCGGGCCGCCGCCGCCGCCGCCCGCCCGCCCGCCCGCCCGAGCCCGTGCCCGCGCTCGCGGGCCTTGGGCCCTGGCCCGATCTCGATCTTGGACTTGGCAATTGGTCTTTGGGTGGTCTTGGACTAATCCACACGCGAAAGGCACACTCCTGCCACACGCTCGTAACCGCCAGCGGTTACGAATCTGCCATGATGAGCCTTCATGGCTTGGTTGACCCTGCATGGTGGCAGTCCAAGTGACTTGACACATCGTCAAGCGAGGCACAATCACGGCTGCCACATAAGAAATCCACACGCGAAAGGCACACTCCTGCCACACGCTCGTAACCTCCGGCGGTTACGAATCTGCCATGATGGTCAAGGCTTGGTTGACCCTGCATGGTGGCTTGGCCTATAAATAGGCTAGCCATTCCACTGCATTAGAACACACAATTCACAAGCATAAGCTCTCTCCCTCTCTCTGGATAGTTTTTCTGTCGAAGCTCTGCCCTCTCCTCCATCCAGTTCGCCGGAGCTCTGCTGATTGCGGTGCTGCATCAAAAGAGACGTAGTCGTTTTACCTTTGGGGACGACACGCCAAACCGAGAGCACGACCGGGGCGTATCTCGTCTTGCGGGAAGAGGCCTCCTCGACTCGGCTATCATACTGGTTTAGTTGTTTCGATTTCTATTGTAATTTCTTTAGTTCATTTTCTCATTTTCTTTCTTTTGGGTTGTATTACGCCCTACTGTTATCTCTTGTAATCCCCAGAAACCAACAATCGCAAGACGAGATATAACTTGCCTTTGAAGGAATTTGGACCACTAAACTGAACTAAAACTTTCGAAACTTTAAACACCTTTGCTGGAGATGTCGACTGAATCCAACACCGCTGCTGCCACCACCACCACCGCCATTTCCTCCACCATGGCGAACACTGGACCGGTCAACACTTCATCAATTCCGATGATGATGCCCACTCCTGGGCGCTATCCTTCTTCATCAACAACCCCTTGGGAGTTTGTTAACCCCCTTGGGCCCACTGGTGGATCCACCTCGAGTGGATTGGTTGGTTCCACTTTTAGTGGTTCCTTCGGATCCTTTAATGGATCGAGTGCTGGGGCCTTCTGGTCTCACACGAATGCTGGGGCCTTCGGGTCTCATGCGGGTGCTAGTCCCTTCGGGGATAGTGCGACCATGGCGGGCTCTATGCCCAACATGAATGGTGGGGGCTCTATGCCCAACCACGTTGTTGGCTCCTTCGGAGGCAACAGAATTGGTTCCTTCCATGGACCAAGTTCGGCACCTTTGGCACCAAGAATGATGCCACCTGCCGAGAAACCACCCAAGTTTGGAGGATCTGACTTCAAGAGGTGGTACCAAAAGATGTTGTTCTACTTGACAACATTGGGCGTCGCCAACTTCCTCACGGAGAACGAGCCGCCCGTGCCAAGTGACCAAGAGACTAGGCTCGAAGTCATGGTGGACTATGAGGCTTGGAGGAAAGGAGATTATCTTTGTAAAAATTCCATTCTAAGTGCTTTAGATGATAGTTTGTACAATGTATACTCCAATGTAACCACATCTAAACAAATGTGGGAAAGCCTAGAAAAGAAATATAGCATAGATAATGCTGCAGGGACTGAACAAGTTGTAGCATCCAAATTTATGAACTACAAGATGGTCGACTCTCGACCCATCATGGAGCAAGTCCAAGAGCTCCAAATGATCATCCACGCATTAGTGGCTGAAGGGATGACCTTGCCCGATAAATTCCTAAGGTACACGATCATTGACAAGCTTCCTCCCAGCTGGAAGGACTTCAAGAGCTATCTCAAGCACAAGCGAAAACAGATGACCCTTGAAGACTTGATCGTGAAGTTGCGCATTGAGGCTGATGTGCGCAAAAGCGACCAAAAGGCTAAGGGCTTCACCCCAAATGAAGCCAAAGCCAATCTGTTGGAGCGGGGCGGTCCCTCCAACAAACGCCCTCGCACAAACCGTCCAAATGACAAAGGGAAGGGAAAACAGCCTTCAAAGAAGTTTGAAGGTGACTGCTACAAATGTGGCAAACAAGGCCACTTTGCTAAAGACTGCCGCAGCAAGAAGAAGAAGCCGGCTGCCCACGTCGTTGAGAAGGAGTTCAAAGACTGGGACGAGAACGACCTCATTGCTGTGGTCACTGAAGAGGTTAATCTTGTTGATAACAAGGGTGGCTGGTACATCGACACCGGCGCTACTGCTCATGTCTGCTCAGATAGGAGCAAGTTTGCCTCCTACACGGCTGTTGAAGGGAGGAAAATCAACATGGGGAATCAAGCATCGTCCGAAATCCTCGGCGTTGGCAACGTGATTCTCATGATGACGTCTGGCGTCACAATCACTTTGAAGGATGTGCTGCATATCCCGGACATCCGCAAGAACCTAGTGTCAGGATCAATACTAGTTAATAAATGGTTTAAACTTGTATTTGAGTCTAATAGGTTTGCTTTGTATAAGTTTGGAAAATCCCTCGGAAAAGGTTATGTAACCGATGGGCTTTTCAAACTTAGTGTGACGACTCGCAGTGTTGCTAAGCCTCTGGCCAATAATAAAGCATCTACTTCCTCTTATTTGACTGAGTGTTCAAATTTGTGGCATTGTAGATTGGGACATATAAATTCAAAAGCCATTAAAAGATTAGTAAATTTAGATTTACTAAAGGCTAATGAATTGGATATCCAAGATAAATGTGAAATTTGTCTTGAAGCAAAAATGACTAAGTTGCCGTTTCACTCGGTTGAACGAAGCACAAAACCTCTTGAATTAATTCACACGGACGTATGTGATTTAAAGATGGTGCAAACTAGAGGTGGTAAAAAGTACTTTATCACTTTCATAGATGATTGCACAAGGTATTGCTACATTTATATTTTAAGAAGTAAAGATGAAGCAATAGAAGCGTTCAAAAATTATAAGAACGAAGTTGAGAATCAACTTGGTTGTAAAATCAAATCGATTCGAAGCGATAGAGGGGGTGAATATGTAGCCCCGTTTGAGGAATTATGCAACGCAAGTGGTATAATCCATCAAACGACTGCACCATATTCACCACAATCTAATGGTGTTGCAGAACGCAAAAATCAAACTCTGAAAGAGATGATGAATGCACTGCTTCTAACTTCAGGATTACCACATAACATGTGGGGGGAAGCTGTTTTGACAGCCAACTATATCTTGAATAAGATTCCTCTCAAAGGAAAAGATGTTACTCCTTATGAGCTGTGGAAATGAAGGAAGTCATCCTACAAATACCTCAAAGTGTGAGGGTGTTTGGCAAAGGTGATGGTTCCTCCGCCCAAAGAAGTTACAATCGGATCTAAGACGGTTGATTGCATCTTCATTGGATATGCACTTAATAGTAGTGCATATCGATTTGTTGTTCACAAGTCTGAAATATCGACTATAACAGTAGGGACAACAATTGAGTCAAGGAATGCCGTATTTTTCGAAAATACATTTCCTTGCAAAGACAAAGAAAAGGTCGTAACCAATTCTGAGACAAGAATTGAAGAAGAAGCCACTAGTTCTAAACCAGTGGAAGAAGAAGCCACTAGTTCTAAATCATCGGATGAGGAACCTAAATCGCGCAAGCGTACAAGGCCCGATCCGAATGATACAGTACTAAGACGTGGTAATAGGGTCAGAACACCAAAAACATTTGGTCATGACTACATTGCTTTTATGTTAGATGAAGAACCGACATCTATAAAAGTAGCATTCGATGGCCCAGACGGGTTACATTGGAGAGAAGCTGTTCAAAGCGAAATTGATTCAATTTTGCTAAACCACACTTGGGTGTTGGTTGATTTGCCCGAAGGTGCTAAACCTTTAGGATGCAAATGGGTCCTTAAAAGAAAGTTTAAGGCCGATGGAACAATAGATAAGTATAAAGCCCGATTAGTAGTAAAGGGTTTTAAACAAAAGGAAGGACATGACTTCTTCGATACATATTCACCTGTAACAAGGATTACATCTATCCGAGTGCTTCTCGCTATTGCTGCATTGTACAATCTTGAGATTCATCAAATGGATGTAAAGACCGCGTTTCTAAATGGTGAACTAGAAGATGAAATCTATATGGAACAACCCGAAGGGTTTGTAGTACCTGGACAAGAGAAAAAGGTATGCAAGCTCGTAAAGTCTCTATATGGATTGAAACAAGCGCCATTGCAATGGCACTTGAAGTTTGATAATGTGATGTTATCAAATGGGTTTAAAATCAACGAGTGTGACAAATGTGTCTACATCAAGAGCACTAATAACGGCCATGTTATAGTGTGTTTATACGTTGATGATATGTTAATCTTGGGTAGTAACACTCAAGTAATTAACGATACAAAGGCCATGTTAAAGAGAAACTTTGACATGAAAGACATGGGTCTAACCAATGTAATTCTTGGAATGAAGATTCTAAGAACGTCTGATGGAATCATCTTAACACAATCTCATTATGTTGAGAAGATATTGAATAAATTCAAGGCCTATGATGGCGCGCCAGTTAAGACTTCAATTGAACTCGACGTTCACTTGAGCAAGAACAAAGGCGAGCCCGTTGCACAAGAAGAGTATGCACGGGTGATCGGATGCATTATGTACTTGACTAATTGCACTCAACCTGACATTGCTTGTGCCGTGAACAAGTTGAGTCGTTACACGAGCAATCCAAGCAAAGATCATTGGAGAGCTCTTGTGAGGGTTTTGAGATATTTAAAACATACTCAAAATCTTGGGCTACACTTCGGTACTTGAAGGGTACTGTGATGCCAATTGGATATCCGATAATAGAGACTCACTTTCAACAAGTGGATACGTCTTTACTATTGGGGGTGGTGTTGTATCGTGGAAATCCACAAAACAGACATGTATAGCCCGATCAACAATGGAATCAGAGTTCATTGCCTTAGATAAGGCGGGTGAGGAAGCCGAGTGGCTTAAGAACTTTCTTGAAGATATTTCATGTTGGTCTAAGCCAGTGCCACCAGTGTTGATCCACTGCGATAGCCAAGCAGCTATTGGAAGGGCAAACAATGGCTTCTATAATGGTAAGTCTCGACATATACGTCGACGACATAACACCGTGAGACATTTGATCACAACAGGGGTGATTACAATTGACTATGTGAAGTCAATAGATAATCTAGCGGATCCGCTAACCAAAGGGTTAAACCGGGATCAAATGAACAAGTTGCTAGAGGGAATGAGTTTGAAATCCACAAACTAAAGAACTATTATAGTGGTAACCCAACCATGATGACTGGAGATCCCAAGAACTTGGTTCAAAGGGACAACTAAGCTATGAGAGTTCATGAGAAACACTCAACTATATCTATTCCCTAGAGAGCAATAGAGTGTTAGAGAACTTGCCTAGTGGTAAAGGCTAAGTCTATGACTTTTAATGGTTCTTAAGGATCTCAAAGAGATGGAGTTCTCAAAGAGACCAAGTATGGCAAGGTACTTGACTAAGAATCACCTCTGTAAGTGTGAAGTGTGGTCGCTTCATAAAACATACTTATGAATCCAAAGTGGTGTCCAAGACCGCAATGGACACAAAAAGTGAGAACGGATGAGGTTGAGGTGTTTAAGCGTTAACACCATTGACACGGTGCACGCCGTGGGGGATTAGTTCAAAGCATCGCGCTACTAAGCCGCCTGTGTATCCGATGGTGTCGACTATGGAAGGTTTAAGGCCAACAACTACCTTTCCTTATGCTTATATACCTCTCGAGGGTTGAGCTTGTGTCTGCATGCATATGCATTTGGCTATTTCCACTCATGTGGGGGATTGTAAAAATCATGGATTAAATATGCCCGGTCAATGGATTTTGACCAAATAATAAATGTGACGAGACATTTAATTTTTTGAAATTAAATGACATAGCGTCGATCTATATTTTACGTAGATAAATGTAGTATATTCACTTTCTCAAATCCGATTTTCGGTGAGTGAGAAATAGTGGATTAAAGTTGGGCATAATTAGCTTTTAATTAAAGCTTAGAGTTGGAGCTTAGGGAATAATTAACTAGTGTTAATTATCCATATTGGAGGATTAACACATCTTTTAATGTGCTTAAATTAAGTGCCTTTATGTTACTTAATAATTATAGTGGACCAAGATGGGTGAAAGAGCCCACACGCGCACACACGCGCGCGCCGCCGTCGCCGCCGCCCGCCCGAGTTCGAGCCAGTGCCCGTGCTCGCGCTCGCGCTCGCGGGCCTCGGGCCCGGGCCCGATCCCGATCCCGATCCCGATCTCGATCTTGATCTTAGACTTGGATCTTGGATCTTGGCAATTGGTCTTTGGGTGGTCTTTGGGCTTGGTGCTTGGCCCAAACTAATCTTTTTAGACCACCGCCGAGTCAGCAGTCCAAGTGGCTTGACACATCGTCAAGCGAGGCACAGCCACGGCTGCCACATAAGAAATCCACACGCGAAAGGCACACTCCTGCCACACGCTCGTAACCGCCGGCGGTTACGAATCTGCCATGATGAGCCTTCATGGCTTGGTTGACCCTGCATGGTGGCTTGGCCTATAAATAGGCTAGCCATTCCACTGCATTAGAACACACAATTCACAAGCATAAGCTCTCTCCCTCTCTCTGCATAGTTTTTCTGTCGAAGCTCTGCCCTCTCCTCCATCCAGTTCGCCGGAGCTCTGATGATTGCGGTGCTACATCAAAAGAGACGTAGCCGTTTTACCTTTGGGGACGACACGCCAAACCGAGAGCACGACCGGGCGTATCTCGTCTTGCGGGAAGAGGCCTCCTCGACTCGGCTATCATACTGGTTTAGTTGTTTCGATTTCTATTGTAATTTCTTTAGTTCAGTTTCTCATTTTCTTTCTTTTGGGTTGTATTACGCCCTACTATTATCTCTTGTAATCCCCAGAAATCAACACCAGAAACATGAACCTAAATGCCAGACCATTATCAAGATGAAACTTAATTACTAGAATAGTAAGACATACCAGAAGATCCACCCAAGCACTAGAACCAAGGACAGAAAATCCAATAAGCACCTGTTGTGGCCAACATCAGAAGTCACAAAAACATCAGTATAAAAGGCATGTGAATAAATAATCAATAGCAAAAAGATGTTAAAGCATGCAATGGCCAGATTACAAGTCCTAGTGGATATAATGTGCTCATCAAAAGTGTCATACATATGGCTTATATAGCAGATGTGACGAAATTACAGCCAAAGTCTTATTCCACAAAAATTTTGTTAGTGATCAATTGATCGTAAAAAAAAAGTAGCGCGCAGGAAATGAAGCATCACAACAATAAACACATAACTCGACCCAAATTGGAGAGATTTCGGAAAAAGGGGCTAAATACGCAAGCCTTTCGAAATTTAGGATTAAATTTACACGTCTTTCAAAATATGGGATCGTGACATGCGAATTTTTCGGAATAAGGGATTTTTAAGTTTTATCTATTTTCTCTTCTTTTTTTTGTTATCCCTAATTTATTCACTACAATTTTTTATTCCAATTATTTTCACCCAAATCACCAAACACCAGTTCCAAAAATTAGCAATTGAAATCCTAGAACGTCTTTCTCTACCCTCATGCCCAGCCTCCAATTTGCAATCTTTCTCTTTCTCTTTCGTTTTTCCACTCTTCCTATCGCCCTATCTTTTCTCTTGTGCAGTCGTCAGCGACCACACAAAGTGGTCCTTTGTTCACGTCTTCATCGACGCTGCTGCTGCATACCATCATCCCCTGCTCTCTAAATCAGTCGGAGCCTCTCGTCACGCTGTTGCAGTAGCATGTCTTAGCCACTGTCGCTCGATGGCAACCACGCGTCCTCGCATCACCAGGGCGCCGCCTCTTCCGGTTTCGAGACCGTCTACCGCCGCCGTCTCCGGAGACTCTTAGCACCTGTGGCCTCTCTCCCTCGGCACCCTTATTTCAAAAGCAACTGGACACCTCAGTCTTCTCTCATGGCAACCCCTCATCCGTCCCCAAATTTAGAGAGCTAAAATCCGTCGACTATCTCTTTCTCTCTCTTGTTGCACAGCCAAACATTTCCATCACTCGGTTCAGGCGACGTCATCGCGCCTCGCTGACAGCCAGTGTCACCCTCTCGGTGCTCAGCGCCGTCAGCCCTCTCAAATTCACCACGACACAGCATCGTCGCTGCTCGAACTCCCTCGCCAGCCGCCGTGCCTCATCGACACAACGTGTCGTCTGCTGTCCGGAGATCCTCGAGCCCGAAATCAGTCTGCTTAGGGCTCATGTTCTCGTCGAGCATGAGGTCTCGAACTTCAGGTTTCCACGGGTAATCATTTGGAGGGGGCGGTGTTTTGGGTGAAAAATGGATTGTAACAAAAAATAGTATTATAATTATAGTGAAAATGATAGAGGGTAATTTGGTCAATTTATAAATATCATTAGAGAAATAATAAGAAAAATAAGAAAAAAAATAAAAATTCAAAAATCCATTTTTTTGAAAAATTCGCATGTCACGATCTCATATTTCGAAAGGCGTGCGAATTTAATCCTAAATTTCGAATTTCGAATTTCGAATTTCGAAAGGCTTGCGTATTGAGACCATTTTTCCGAAATTTCTCACCCAAATTGAGGAGAAGAGATAATGTGGCAAAAAATGCCCAAACATTTGGCCTAAATTGAAAGTCAAATTGAAAGTCAAAATCAGTAATGCGATTATAATAATATATCACACACTCACTTATCTGCCGCTTCAGCACCACCCTGCCTCCGCGCCGCCTCCAACGTCCGCCGCGGCCGCCCCTTCCCCGACCAATAATTTCTCTGCACATATACATACGCACACGACGCCGGTGCGGGCCTCCCACGTCCCACGCGACTATCTCAGTTCTTCTTATCTTCCTTCAACCTCCATGGAAATGTATTTGAGCTTGAATCCCAACTCCAAACCTTGTGAAATTAAGGTATCATCTCATTCAAATCTCTTCAATTGATGATGGAATTGAATAATTGGATAGGTTATATGCACTGAAAATTAAATATTGATATGGATTATGTTAGAACCGAAAATTTTAGTGTTCATAACTTTGAGGATTCCGATTTCTAGGGTTTTGTTGAAATTGAGCATAGAAATTTGCAATTAGGATTAGTTTTTGATGTTATGTGCATGAATAATGAGTTAAGTGTGGACACTCTAACTTCGTTCGGTGTTAATTGAAGATGGTACAGTAAGTATAATCTTAGTAGGTGTAGTGTATTATACAAACCTCTTATGTTTTTACTATTAAATTAACAAAAATTTGGAAAGTTTATGATCGATATAGATATAGATATAGATTGTCTCTTGAATGTTTTTCATTCGAGGCTAAATTTCATCAAGACCTTTTTCATATTTGTCGAATAAAAAAATCTGGAAAATTGTTTTTGATGTGAATTGTCTGACGGTAAATATAATCATATTTTGTGGTTTTCTCATCTTATCGGTTTGCCTATGACGTGTTCGACTAAATTCAGAAGAAAGTTATTGGATGTTTGTTAAATTATAGGTGGATTTATTTAAATTATTGTTTATGAGTTCTCATTGCTTAATGCAGAATATGCCTTGAAGATCGTTGAGGTCGCTAGAGTACCTCGAATGGTGTCCACACATGTACTGAGTTCTTGTCGGTTGGGATTTTAATAGAGGTGCCTTTTCGGGCTTGCCCCCTCCGTTATCGTTAAAGTTTCTTCTTCCCTATCCGGGAGATAGTGAATCGTGTGAGGAATTAGGTATGGTGTTGCCATTGATGCGAAAGAACCTGTCGCTATTTCTGAAGCGAAAAAATCCCATACAAAACAAGTTTTTCACCACAAACCTAGTCTTAAATCCTAATTGCACTAAACTCCAAGAGGTAGACCAGGTGGAAACCCAAATCACATCTCTATGTCAAAAACCCAACTCATTGGTAAATTTGCAGAATGCATGTTCTCTATTTGAGCAATCTGTGGAAATGGGTGTCATTCCATCGGGGCCTTCCAGCGATCTTCTTTTGCAAACCCTTGTCAAGAACAAGAAGCACAATTTGGCTCTTAGTATTTATAGGAAGATGGTGTGTTCTGGGGCTTTACCAAGATATTTGTCATTATCGGCTTTGGTTGAGTGCTTGGTACATCTCTCCGCACCCCATTTGGCTCTGGGGGCAATTGGGTTGATGTTGAAGCAAGGCTACACCATTAATCTATATATCGCCAATGTCGTGTTGAATGGCCTTTGTTCTAATGGATTTGTGGTTGATGCTGAGGAATTTTTAGGTGAGATGGATAGGAATCACGTGTCTCCAGATATAGTTAGCTTTAATACTTTGATAAAAGGGTTGCACCGGGAGAAGAGATTAGATGAAGCTATGAATATGAAGAGAAGAATGGAGTCTGCAAATATTGCTCCCAATTTGATCACATATAACATTCTGATGGATGCTCATTTTGTGGTGGATCGTGTGGATGGAGCAATGATGTTGTTGGAAGAGATGAGGATGAAAGGGTTGGAACCTGATGTTTTCTTCTATGACACACTTATAAATGGTTTTTGCCGTAAAGGTGATGTTAGTAGAGCGCGTGAGATTTTGAATCTTATGTCAGATAAAGGACTTTCTCCGGATAGAGTTTCTTACACTTGCTTGATGCGTGGTTTCTGCCAGAAGGGGAATCTAAAGGAAGTGAAGCGCTTGTTCAATGAAATGTTAAAAAATTGCATCCGCCCTGATGCTGTTACGTTTGGAAGTATAATCGGCGGGCTTTGCCAAGTTGGGAATGTGGAGAAAGCAGTGGAGATGTTTAACTTTATGTTAGACAAGGGAGAAGAGCCAACTAATACAATATATAACATTCTAATTGATGGATTATGCAAGGCAGGACAGTTCAGTGATGCTTTTAAGATTCTGGAAGTGATGGTGGAGAAGCAAAAGAATCCTGATATTGTAACTTACAATACAGTATTAAGAGGCCTATGTGAAGTTGGGAAGGTTGATGCTGCTGTCAAACTTTATAAATCTATGGTATCAAAGACAAATCATGTTGATCCTGATTCTTGGACTATTTGTACCCTAGTCAAAGGGCTGTGCATGGAAGGCCATCTTGGAATGGCAGAACAAATTATTCGTGGCATGACTAAACAGAATAAGCCAACTGATGTTGCACCATACACTGTGCTAATTGGAGCTTATCTGAAGGAAGGAAAGGTTCAGAAAGCGCTAATCACCTGGAAGGCTATTTTGCAGTCGGGGTCCATTCCCGATTCGAGGTCTTATAGTGCTCTTATAAATGGTTTATGCAAATGTAGCCGAATGAACATTGCAAAAGGTATTTTTAACAAAATGAGAACCGCGGGTCCCAGTCCTACCTCGTTTGACTACAACTTGTTGATGGCCGCCTTATGTAGGGAGGGTAGTTTGGACCAAGCTGGAGCTTTGTTTAGAGATATGGTTGGTGGTAGTTGTGAACCAGATGTTGTCTCATTCAACATAATGATCGAGTCCGCCATAAAAGCAGGGAATATTGAGTTTGCCAATGAGCTAGTGGGTGATATGCAGCATAAGGGTCTGCGTCCTGATGCATTGACATTTTCTGTTTTGATTAATAGCTTTTCGAAATTAAGAATGATGGCAGAAGCCAAATCGTTGTTTGAAAAGATGAAAGCTGCTGGCTTCCTGCCACATTCCGTTGTTTATGATTCTTTGCTCAAAGGCTTGAAAGCAGTGGGCAATGCAGAAGAAATAATCAATTTGATTCAGGAAATGGCAGAAGCAGGTGTTGCTCTTGATGATGAACTGACTTCTACAATATTGACGTGCATATGCGATTTACCTGAAGGCCATAATATTTCACAGCTTCTACCAAGTTTTACTAGAAAGAATATAGATGGTGGTAGCATCCCACCCGACGAGTTGTTAAGGAATCTCCAAAATGTCTTTCCCATGCTTCAAACTTCAAGCCCCTCTTGAATCTGATGCTTCTGGACTCAGGTACACTCCGTTTATTACTACTACTATTTGTTACCTGTATACCGAATGTGTAAATTAAAAACGACCTTTCTAGATCATCGAGGGATACTTAACAAGGACTGGGCAAGAACCCGGCAGTTGTCAAGAACGAGGCGTTGCAAGTGAGCCCTTTGCTTCCTCCTCCACCGTCATCCAAGAATCCAGTAAGTTAAGATTCTTCCAGGGTCGAATATCTCAGCAGCGACACGTATGAGGCAGAACGATCTCCTAAAGCATTGGGATCTGCAAGTGCTCTGGTGCCAGCTCATTCAAGCAACCAGAAGTCGACTCCTCCCCCAAGTCCGACAGTGTCTTCCCCTCCCCCTGATAATTTCATATAACGAACCTGCCCCTGCAAGAAAATCAGCTGAAAATTTGTCTGCTGTTCCTTGGGATGTTCCACCAGGCAACCTTCTGCCTTCACCTTCTAGGTACAGCCAGGGGCAACAGTTTTTTGAGGAAGGTCAGACTCCTTGTGGCGGGCCACGTCTCATTCGAGTAGAGGATCATGCTGTTCGTCTGCTAGTCTAGCTGGCCAAACCCAGTATCTCTCAATCAAACACCAGCTCCACTTAAGCCAGAAAAGAGTGAAGATGCCCTCTTCAGTGACCCCAAACTGAACTGGTTTTGTTAGGGAACTGATATGCACACACTGCTTGCTGCCTGCACATCATTGTGACTTCCGAGATGAGGTTGTGATTCTGTGTGTTTCATTTTGTCACTCTCCTTTAGTAATATAGGGAGTAGTACTTCAATTGCGTTTCTCTGTTTTTCTTTTTGTCACTTTCCTTCTTCAATTCGGCTTCCATTCTAGTAGTGCTTCTATAATACAACATTATTTGTGGTTTGCAGCTTGCTAGTTTAATTTGTTTTATAGTTTCATTTTTTTCGAAGCTAGGTTCATGCACCAATATAAATCCATTTTTCCCAATTAAGAATTCAACATTTTCTAATCATAATAAATGAACTATTTTCTTTTATGAATACTCACTTTCTTTAGGAAGACGCACTTTCTTTGTTGGAACCGCGCAAAATTCTCGAAAGGGGGCGGTTAAGGAAGAACAGCGGTTAGGCGAGGCGGGCTTAAGTCTTTGCTTCTCGAATACCTGAATTCTGATTCCCATGAAAGCTGAATTTCTTAATTTTTTAAATTGTTTTATAAGAAAAATCACTTTAGTTAGCATTTTTTTGGTATGCATTTCTTTTCATAAAATATTGCAATTGACACTTAATTTTCTTTTCATAATAGTAATTTTTTAGCTAGCATAGGAAATATAGTTTTATTTTTGTAATTTAGTTTTTCACAAAAATAATTTACAATATGCATTTAATTTTTTATTAAGTAAGAGCATCAGCAGTGGCGGACGTCACCGCGGAATTCCCACCGGCGTGCGGGAATTCCGTGGCGGACGTCCGCCATTTAGCGTGGCATGCACGGATACGGAATTCCGTCGAGGAATTCGCAGTTCCGCGGCGTTCCGCGGAATTCCGCGGGGAATTCCGTGCGGACGTCCGCCATTGCATTGACTCCCACAGACGTCCGAGCGAAATTCCCGTTTATTGCATTAAATGTTTTTTTTTTAAAATTTCTATAAATACGTCCCGTTGAACTTCATTTCATTCGCACCACTTGTATTAACGAGTATCTCTCTCTAAAAATACCTTTCTTTCGAAGAACAATGGAGCACCACGATAGCGATTCCCCCGCCTCGAGCGAGTCACCGGCGCCGCATTTTCCATCGGCGGGAGTACGCCGATGTCCGCTGTGATGCCTCAAATGCCGGGGATGATGCCCCAATCTCAATGCCATCGGGAATGATGCACGGGTACTACAACATGTACCCACAGTGGTATGGGATGATGCCCCAGATGCCCTGGGCGAGTACTGGAATGATGCCCCATATGCCGGGGATGATGATGTCCGGGATGATGCAGGGATCGCTTGTCGCTGCGGGGGGAGTAGGCAGGGGGTCCGCTAATCGCCGATGGACAACGTCTATCGACCCTATATGGACCTACTGTCGACGGACAACCCGCCGAGTTCTCCTCTCGAGACTCAGTTCACTGGCAATGACACGTTCTCGCTCGAGGAGTTGGGGCTTTCTCCGATCCGGGATTCTCCCACCGACGCATCACCGGCGACAGTGAGGAGCGAGGGAGGGGCAGGGGACGGGGCATCCCGGTGTACAGTGGTGAGGTGGGGGCCGCTGAGGTGGGGGAGGGATCCAGCGGGAACAGGAGGACCGTCTGGATCATGGACGAGTGCGTCGCGCTGGCGAAGGCGTGGATCAGTGTAGTGGAGGATCCATACGTCGGGGCAAACCAGCACATCGACCGGATGTGGTGGCGCATTAGCCAAAGCTACCTCCAGTTCAAACCGCCAGGGGGGAAGCCTCACAACGCATAGCAATGCCGGAAACAGTGGGATCGGTTGAAGAGACAGCTCAGCCGATTTGCCGGCATTTACACAAACAACCTCCGCTCGACAACCAGCAACATGTCTGCTGAGGATGTGAAGCTGTTGTCTCATCAGCAGTTCCCCGACGCTGACAAGGGCTTTGGGGAATTCAAATATTGGTCGGTGTATCTTATGGTGCAGTCCTCGCCCAAGTTCAATGCGGGTGTTGAATCTGGCTGGCCGAAGTGGACGAAGATCAGCGCATCCGGAGAGTATAGTAGCAGTGCTGGTTTCGCGGAACTCCCGCCCGCCCCCCCCGAGGTAGAGTTCCCTACACCCACATCGTCGGCCCGCCGCCGTCGCCTGGTTGGGCAAAAGTCTGCAGTGCGGATGTCGAGGGGAAGCACCAGCGGATCTGCCGAGGCCCAATCGGAAGCACCCCCCCCCCAAAACGATCCCGAGAACCCTCATTCGCCCGCATCGCGCCACATGAAATCTTGTTACGTGCGATGGTTGAATGGCGCCAAGCAACCGACCCCAATTACAAGCGGAAGTTTAAACCCCTCCTCAACAGTATGCGGCGCGATTTGGGGTTAGACGAGATGTCGGATAGCGACGGCAAGGGGGCGGCGGCGGGGATGGCGATGGGGAATCCGAGGAGTGAGAAGCCGGTTTTTATTTTAATAATAATGTACTTTTTTTTAGTAATTATTTATTTTTTTTATAATGAAGTATGTTTGCATTTTCTCCGGAAATTGTTTAATTTTTGCATTTGTGAATTTTTTTTATTGTTGGAAGTCCGTCGGGAATTCCGTCACTGTGAAGTGAGATGTCCGTATGACGTGGCAGGAGATGTTTTTGGGAATTCCGCGGGAAATTCTGCCGGGAGCTCCGTGCCACTGTTGATGCTCTAAGAACTAAGAAGTCATTCTTCACTACTGACAAATCATAATAGGAATGGGAAGAGGCATTTGTCAATATGATGTGGCAACCTGCAAATGAAACATTATTCAACTTATCCGATTACTCCTTCCGATAACCATAGCCTCTCATTTATTTTCGGCACATGTTTTAAGAAATGCTAAAAAAAGTGGGTGAAAAAAAATAAGTGGAATTTGAATTCCACTTATATATACTTATTAGTTTTAAATGAAATGTGAGTGAAAAAGTTAAAATAATGTCTGATCCTATTACCATTTATAATAAAGTGAACCGACACTCCTATTCGCGGACAGATGGAATATTAAATTGACCAGTTGTGTATCTATGTCATACCCAGTGTGAAACTTGAGCAGCGACCATTTGGAGCCTGGAATTAACCGGATTTCATATTGCTTGTATTTTGTGGGATTCCAATCCGATGTTAAGAGTACTCACAATAAGGCACCAATCGGCACCTATTGCACACCTATCGCCGATCGGCGACTGCCGTAGGGACGTCCGCATCCGCACGCAGTTGGTGGTCTGATCTGCCCCTATTGCGTGTCAATAAGCTCGTCGATCCCTTTTCACAATTTCCCCTATCAAAACCTCTTCTCCTATTTCATATTCGTCACCCGAATTTATCTCTTATCTCTCCTACACTTTCTTTCTCTAAAATAACAGTGATCAAGACCTATTTGATGAGCTCTTTTCGCGAACCTTATGGGACGTGACAAGGCACGAACTGGAACGACGCGCGCAAGTAGAGAGCAGCCAGCAATCCCTAGGTCGATCTGACGTCGACACACGGTCATTCGTGACCATGCATGTTGGGGCTGCCCAACAACTGTTTTTGGACTACTTTGTCTATGAGCCACGGTGGGGGCCGGTGGTTCTTCGTCGGCGTTTTAGAATGCGTGAAAACTTTGGTAACTTCTTTTTTAGCCTCGTTCTCTACTTATATATTACTACTACTATATTTTCTCTCTTTTTATCTTATTTTGTCAATTGTATATTAAAATCTTTGTCGTTCTAAATGTTCATATTTTAATGCAAGAAATGAATATATTTTTCTCTTTTTCCTTTCTTATTTTGTCATGTCCCTCTGTAAGTGAGACGTATTTCTTTTTAGGTTGTCCTACTATAAGGTGAGACATTTTCTTTTATGGTAAAAAATAAAAATTTATATCTCTCTTACTTTTTCATTTTATTTTTTTTCATTCTTTAAAAATCTGTACCCAAAGGGGTGTTCGGTTGACAAGATTAAATCTCATGATAAAATATGTATCATGTTTGGTTCATAAGATTGAACCTCACAACTTAATCCTAGATGGATAGTCTCATGATAATTAATCATATCCTCCCCCTCCAACTCAAATAATCTTACAACTTAATCCTAGATAGATAGTCTCATGATATTAGTCACGGCAACCGAACGAAGAAATATCTCATATCTAATGGGAATGAGGAAGTATTTTTAAACACATTTAGTCCAATAAAACTACTACATTCATCCTAAGGTAGTTGAATCGTATTTTTTTTTTCAAGATAGTTGGGTCATTTTTTTATTATCACTCTTGTTATATTATCTGTTTGTCCATTTTAATTTTTTATTTAATTTTTAATAAATTAATTTCTTAAATTATGTGGGAAAAAAAATAATTTGGGGCTGGGAGACGAGTGTGAAAAAAAAATTAACTTGGGGGTGGGAGACGAGGATGGACACAAAGTAGTAATTAAGAACTTGGGATTTGACACTACACTGCACACTGCACCCTTCATCAATTCCCGAAGCCGAGTTTCGATAAAAATAATCATTAAGTCACACCGCCGAACTACCTATTTTCAATTATTCAAAAATGGATCTTTCACTCTTCATCAACTTCATGGCTCTTTATATACTCATCACCAATCATCCTTCTCAAATGCAGAAGGAGGCCGAAGTGGAAACGCAGCTAAGGCAATGAGTAGCAGCAAGGAGGGAACGTCGGAGTCCGACTATGAGTGGCAGAAATTTCCAATTCCTCAACCGCCGGTTAGTACCTTATATTCAAATCATTTCTTCTGTTTGCACTAATTTAATCACCATATGTGAAATAGCGCTACACAACTATTGTGTTTGTTGAGGACTGCAAGGGTGGACGCAGAAAATTTTGATTGTATGGGTTTCACTATACTATCTCCGTCTTTTAAAAATAAAAACTATTTCTATTTTGGTTCAGACACTTAAAATTAGAAAGTTTCTATTTAAAGAAATTTTATTTTTCTCTAATGAAATAGAATTCATTCTCCACTAAGAATACTTTAATCGCTTTTTCTTTTTTATCTTTTCTTTTCTTTAATAATTGTTCAATAAAACATAATAATTGTTCAATAAAACATGTGTGGTTTCAAAAATTTCAATTTTTCACGAAAGTAGTATGCACTCCTATATAAATTTAGTTACAATTTTATACTTCATCCGTCCAATAAATATGAAACATTTGCTTTTCACCACGGGATTTTATGTAGTGATGTTTTGTGAGTTAAATAAGAGAGAATAAAGTAAGAGAGTGAAAAGTAGAGATAAAGTTATTTCTATTTTACGAAACGTTTCATTTTGAAATGGGACAAAAAAAAACATTTTATTTTTAATGGGACAGAGAGAGTACATAAAACTAGTTCAATACATAAATCAAAATGTTACCATAAAGTAGTAGGTAAAATTAATTCCATATAATAAATCACAATATCCTATATAAATTTAGTTACAATTTTAATAAATATTTTTCATATTTTCATTTACTAATTTCATATACTAATTATTTACTAATTTCACATAAGTACACATGAAAAATTATGAAAACTAAACAAAATTTTCCATAATAAAACTAAACAAAATTTTCCATAATTTAATCGACAATCATTTAGTTAAAACTAAGTAATCAATTTAAAATTTTATGCCCATTAAACAAAAATCTAAATTAACAAATCACATTTTACTTTCTGTAACTAAATTAACACAACACATTTATTTCTCTATTATTAACCAAAGCCACATTTAAAAAGTACGACACGACAACTCCCGAGATAATAAAAAAAGCTTTTATTATAATAATATTATATTAATTTGATTAGAATTGTCTTCTTCCTCGCGCTTCAGCAGCCATGTTATTTTTTTTCCTCTGCAACTTTTTGTTCCCATGTTATTTCAGCCTTCCCATCATCTAATTTTCAAAGATTCAGTCTTCAACATCATTAATTTGGTGAGGGTTGATGAGGGTTATCGAAGATTTTGAAAATTTTTGAAGTAGAAAAATGATAGAAATTTTTTTTGGGTAAGGGCTTAAGCCCCCCCCACCTCTTAATGGGTCCGCCCCTGTTGAGGAGTATCTTTGTTGCACTCCACATGCTCTACTAAATTACTAAATGCTTTCAGTTTAGTTTCTTCCCAAAAATTTTAACTCCACAAAACATTCCACCACTGACAAAAATTTGCCCAAAGAAATTTCAGTTTAGTTTGTTACTCCCTCCGTCCCAGTTAAGATGACCCCTTTCGTTTTTCGCATGTGTTTTGTAAAAATTATAATAAATAGTTAAAGTGGAGGGAAAGTAAATTAAGAGAGTGAATAATATTGTAGAGACTCTCTTCTGCATAAATCTCTTATCTACTTTACTTTTCCTCAACTCTAACTATTTATTATGATTTTTACGAAACAAGTGTGCAAAACGAAATGGATAGAAGGAGTATTTCATTTCATTGAGACTCAACTAAAACTGAGACCTAATTGTATTGAACTACTTTGGCATTATCTGACAGTGTTGCTGCTAATTTAATCTAAGTAGTAGGGAATAATATATTACTATCCCTTGATTTTGTAGGCTAATTATAGTTGGAAGAGACCTGCATTGCTGCGTAAAGGTTGTACCATCAATCTTTATACGCAAGGGCTACCAGTGTTAGCTAAAAAGATTTCCAAAAATTTTTGAAAAAATTGGCGGTGATGATCAAGTGGGTTCTTGGGCGCTTGCTTGACATGGGACCGGGCCGTAATACAAACATGCCGTTGCATTACCTTATCGCCCGACAGTTAGGGGGCGATATACCTAAAGACGAGAAATGGTTCTACGTCGGTGGACAAACAATTCAGTTCACACCAAGGAATATGCCATGATCACCGGGCTCAACTTTGGGCCCTCTGATTTTGATCCATATACATCCACCCTTCAAATACCTAGAAGCAGTATTTACTATACGTATTTCGATGGTTAAGCTGCAAAAGTAGAACAGTTGAAGAAGAAATTCTTTAACAAAGAGCTTGGCAGCGACGTTCAAAACTATTTCAAGGTGGCGAACTTGCTAGTTTACTATGACTGCCTCCTATGTCGTTCTGGTGATGTTTACGTAGATGATTGGGCGTGGACACTAGTTGAGGACGTTGAGGCATGGAACCGATTTCCATGGGGCGCGTACACTTTTGGTGTATTGTGCCACTACATAGAGAGACCAAATACGAAGAGGGTAACTGTAAGTTACCATTTTTGCTGCCCTGTTTGGGTTTTCCAGATATGGTCGTATGAGGCCATCCCCGCACTAGGCAAGAGATGCGGAGTTCATGATAGAAAAGATATATTGCCTCGGTGTTTAAGGTGGAGCTCAAAGCTAGACAAAAGAACCGATTATAAGTACTTCTTCGACGATCCGAAGGTACATTCTATTTTATTTTATTACTACTTCATATTATTTGAAACAGATTATATGATTACACTTTCATTATATTTCTGCAGTTGAAAATATCTCCCTTGGCACCGACGGATGAAGAGCTGGTAATGCCTTATATGAAATTCAATGGCAACGATCTTGACGAGTTGTTTAATGTGAGATACAAGCCTCCTCCACGAGGTTGTAGGTATAAGAAGAGGAAGACCATTGCAGGGGCAGAGTAGTTGAAGCGTCATCGATGGGAGAGAACTGTATCCAGTGATACGGACGAGACAGGGCACTCTGACTCTAAGCACGGGGAGCAAGAGAGAAGTGAAGCAAATGATTATGCGGGACGCTCAGGGCAGCCCAACACTGAGGGTGAAGATATAGAGAGCCGAATGAGGACAGTTTTGTTTGATGATTCTCCTACTGGCGTTCTTGCTCTACTCGTTCAGAAGATTGATGATCGGATTAATCAATTGTTTGAACGTAGACAGCATGAGCAGTCCGCTCTACTTGATCAGAAGATCGATGATCGGATCAATCAATGGTTTGAACGTACCGTCGCCTTGAGGCTTGTCCCGTCGCCATTGTGGATGTCCTAAATATGAAGGAAGACAAGAGAGAATATACCGAGGGCAATTCCGTCATATCAATAACTCCATGGTCCATGGAGGAAGAAAACCGCCAGCGGTATAAACATTTGAATTCAAATCACAAACGGTGAAAAAGCAATTCAACTTCAAAAACTTCAATCTTTCAGACACTCTCTCACCAAAGAAGCCAACAATGGATTCTAGAAAACGGAAACCCAATCTCAAACATTCTTCTCCGTTGCCGAATCCTCCACCTTCTTTAATTTTCAGAGACATTTCAAACCTCAAAACCCCTCAACAGCCCTCGAAACGCCCCAATTTCCCGGCTTCCCCGCATTTCTCCGCTCTGAAAAATACCCCCTCGTCTTCTATACGCCGCGCCCCCAAAACGTCGGCATTGAAATCAAAGGCGGCGCGCAGATTGAAGACATTTGAATCCGAGCAATCCAAGTCCGCACGGATTGCTCAGAGCGAGAAGGAGAAATCGCTGAGATCACTTGCGAGGTCGCTCACTGTATGGCTCAATTTTCTGTTCGAAAACCCTAGCTCGTGTGGGTGTGATCCGTCTCTTTTAGGTGGTGAGGAAAAGGAAGCAATTGTGAATAATGGGAAGAGAGAGAGTTTGCAGGGCCGTGCGGTGGGAGTTGATGGGCCGTGGAGGGGCCCGAAGAGGCAGAGGGATTCGCTTTGGAGAGGGGAGGGGAATGGTGAGTCGGCAAAGAATGGGTTCCCGAATTCCATGTTTTCTGGATTGAGGGCTTCATTGCAGGAGATATGTAGCTTTGACGACTTGAAGGAGAGAATGAGGATGTATTTGAGTTTGGGTGGTTGCAAAGAGGTTTTTGAAGCAATGACTCAAGTAACAAAGGTGTGATTCTCATTTTTCTCTCGATGAGATTTTCGCAATTTGAGTTTTACTCAACTTTTTGCTATAACTGACATAAACTGAAAGTTTGTTTTTTTAAGTTCAACTGTTTTCACATTACTCCATTTTTGAAAAATGTTTTGGTTTCCTAGCTGGCCTCATTCCAGCAGAAGTCTTTCATTCTTCATCATTGATTATGCTATTCTTGCATGATCACTTGTAAACCTTTTTGTCTTAATTTTCAGAACATAGACGAAGGGCGACTGAAAATGAGGGCAAGTTGCCCCATAATGAGTGATGTCGGGATGAAGGAGAAAGCCATGAAATATCTCATGTCTTATAACCCTATCTGGCTTCGAATTTGTCTATACATAATCTTGGGTGGTGACTCCTTGTTGCCAAATGATAATGTCAATTCTGAGCCAGAAAATGCATTCCTAAGGATGGTTCTCGAAAAGCAATTTTTCTGGCATGCTGGACTGGCTAAAGCTCATGCTTACAACAAGCAGGTTGAGGGTTTATACAGGCCAGGTTACTATGAAAAACTGGGGAATGTAATTTTGAAGAGATTCTTGCTCCTTGTTATTATAATTGACAGAGCCAAGTTCCAAACAAGTCTTCCTCTTAAATATGGAATTGATGGACTGGATGGTGGGTCGCCTCCAATGTTTACTTCAAAATCTTCTATCAAATCAAGCCGTCAACTAGTTATTGGTAATTTTTCTTGTTCGCATTGTGCATATGTTTGGATTTGTGTTGCTTATTATTGTTCTTACTAGTTATGCATAACTTGACGTATGTTCTCTCTCTTCAAACCAGACTTTCTCTCGTCTGATGTGATGCATGGGGAAGGAAGTGTTGTAGCACATCTTGCGATTGTTGGATATAATGTCACTTACCAGCAAGTAAGAAACTTGGACAATTTTCTTCTTACAATTTCTCCGAGGAAGTTATCTACAACTATCTTCATTGATATTATATGTAATTGTTTTAATTTTGTTTCAAACTTTCCTTCCATGCTACAGAATCCTTTGGTCGAGTATGACTTCAGAATCTCTAATTTATTTGAAGATCTCTGTGATGGCATCAGGCTTTGCAGAGCCACGGGTCTCCTAAGACATGATTCCTCCATTCTCACGGTATGTTGGATGTAGAGACTGTTTAGCTTGTTCAAGTTGTTTTCTGCTTGATATAATCATGTGATTAACAATAAATTCTTGCGTGGACAGAAAGTGGTGGTTCCATCTGACACACAAAAAAAGAACCTGTTTAACTGTGGCATTGCACTGAAATATCTGAGGGAAGCTGGTGTATCCTTACTTGATGAAGATGGAACAGAAGTTATGGAAGAGGATGTAGTTAGTGGTGACAAGGAGCTTACACTTTCCTTGCTCTGGAACATGTTTGTCAACTTACAGGTGGGTGGTGATTTTTTCTTATGCACATCTTCAGTCTCATGTTTGTTTTTTTTACATTGTATAGTTTGAATAATTTAATGGGAAGATATGCTGCTGTGATGTTTGATACTCAACTCGATGAAGATATTTGCTGATTCAACCTCTTATATATTTTGCAGTTGCCTCTCTTGATCAACAAATCACTTATATCAGAAGAAATTTCAAATATTCGAGGAGTTGTGGTATGTTCAATTATGCTATGACTACTTTTAATGCTTGTAAAGAATATCTCTATAAAGTACATAAACTTTTGCATATTAGTAGTATTAAAATTGCATATATTTTTCCTATGTTGGATTTTTATAGAAGAGCTTAATAACCATTACATTTTTAGAGTTCAATGTCTAATTAATGTTTGCAATGCTATCTGCAGGATCATTCAATCACCCAGACACCCTTGGATTTGCTACTTAACTGGATTCAGGTGTTTAGATATACCTTTCTTAAGCTTTTACTGATGTTTCACTCACTTTTGAGAGAGAGTGAGTGGTTTACAAAATAATGTTTATTAGTTTGTTCTTTCTGGAAAGGAGTAAGCCAACTGAAAAAGTTGAGAATATATCAGGACTTAAAGCGAGTGTTTGGACTTGGCTGAGAGATCCTCTAATTTTGCATGTCAAATTTAAGGTTATCGAATTCGAAGGGAATAATGTAGGCTGAATAATTTGGCTATGATTATTAGCTTCACTTGAATTTTTCGTTGTGTATAGGCTAATGGGTTAGAGAATTATGGGAGGGAGAGTAAGCACAAAAGCTCATATGCACTATTTTCCTTGCATGTTTTCCTTAGTAATTTGACAGGTTTCTAACCTACAAGAGAATGCACTTATTTCTTCAGGCAGTTTGTGCAACTTACGAACTCAAAGTTGAAAGTCACTCTTCCTTACTGGATGGAAAAGCCATGTGGTGTTTGCTTGATTTCTACTTTCGCAAAGAGCATGACTGTTCATGTTCCTTTAAGGTAAGTTGCCTACATTTCCTTGTTCCTGCGATTTGGTCAGATTCAAACTTATTCCACTATGGTTTCCAGGATCCATGTGGAACGAAGAATGAAGTTTCTATCATGTCAGCAATTGAATACACAGATGCAGTTCACAACTTCATATTGTCTCAAAAATTAACATCTTTGTTAGGGAACTTTCCAGAGGTAATGCTGCTAACTTTCAATTTTTAGTACCATGCACTATTGGATATGGCAATATACCAAGTGATCTTTTAGCATGATCATAGCTTGAAAGTGTCTCTAAATATCTCTAATGTATGGTAAAGTTGATATTGCTTATGCATCATCTTGTTGACTAATGTGGATGAGACTATCACCCAGGTTTTACAAGTGAGTGACATATTAGAACATAATGGGGCATCCAGCGGGAAGAGTGTAATCATCCTTCTGGTGTTTCTCTCAATTCAGTTACTCGTGAAGAGAAACATGGTAACATTTTGAATCACATTTCTCTTTAAAACCTTACTTGTTGGCATCTAGAGCTCATTTGACATTTTCTCTTGTTGAGATTTACGCACACAAGGCTTTCACACACTCAAGAAGATCACACACACACTCACTGTTGTATGAGATCACACAATGCAGAAACACACACACTCACACTTTGAGTATTGAAGATGATAATCTTGGAGAGAAACTGGAAAATTCTTTATTGATTAAACTCTACTCTAAACTACACACGGTGAGCTATTTAAAGCTCTACAATCAAGTAGCAACTGCTACTAACTAACTACAAGAAGAATCAAGAAAGCAAGAAGAATAACCGCTACATCTCAGCTAACTAACTGCTGCTCCAACGGCTAGTTCGGCTAGGTTGCTTCTTCCTTCTCGGTTCAAGACCGAACTCCTTCCTCGACTCAAGACCGAACTCCTTCCTCGGCTCAAGACCGAACTCCTTCTCGGCTCACAACCGAACTCTTCCTTCTCGGCTCACAACCGAACTCTTCCTTCTCGGCTAGTTCCAGCTCAAAGCCGAGCTTCCTTCTTCTGCCTTCTTCTTCTCGGCTAGTTCCAGGCTAGTTCCAGCTCGGTAAGCCGAGCTTACCGAACTCTGCCTTCTTCTTCCAACTGAAATGAGCACTCCATTATTACAATTCTCCACCTGAGGGCTCATCTCAGTTCTTGCACAAACATTGATCAATTTCTTGCAATGATCAAACTTGTCTCTACCTAGAGACTTTGTTAGCATGTCAGCCGGATTGTGCAAGGTGTTAATCTTAATCACCTTCACTCTCCCCTTTTCAATCTCATCTCTAATGAAATGCAACTTTATGTCTATGTGCTTGCTCCTTTCATGAAAACCCGGATGTTTAGCCAAGCACATAGCTGAGCTGCTGTCACAATGAATCACCATTGTCTTTTGGTCAAAACCAAAGTCAGAAATCACTCCCTGAATCCAAAAGCTCTCCTGTACAGCTGCAGTGAGAGCTATATACTCTGATTCTGTTGTTGAGAGAGCAACAACACTTTGCAACCCTGATTTCCAGCTGATTACAGTTCCAAACATGGTGAAAAGATTACCTGTTTGGGACTTCCTGTTGTCCAGGTTTGCAGCATAGTCTGCATCACAATAGCCCTGCACAACCTCCTCAGATTCACCTTCCCAGCCATTGAAGACAATCCCCCAGTCCTTAGTTGACTTCATGTACCTCAATATCCACTTAAGAGCATTCCAATGCTCCTTCCCCGGGTCTGCCATGTATCTGCTAGTCACTGAGATAGCATGAGCAAGATCTGGTCTTGTACAAATCATAGTATACATAACACTTCCAACCACACTAGCATAAGGGATAGCCTCCATCTCATCAGCCTCTTGCTTAGTTTTAGGGGCCTGCTCCTTTGAAAGCTTAAAACTCTGGGACAGAGGAGTTGATGTAGCTTTTGCATTTTCCATTTTGAATCTCTGCAAAACTTTCTCAATATAGTCAGTTTGCAGCATCCACAGCTTCTTGCAGCCTCTATCTCTCTGAATATGTATGCCTAGGATCTTCCTTGACTCTCCTAGATCCTTCATTTCAAAGCTTGACTTCAGATCTTGTTTAACTTTCTGAATTTCTGTCATAGAAGGCCCTGCAAGTAGCATATCATCCACATAGAGTAATAGGTAGGCAATGGGAGTCTTGCCTGCCTTCTTGATGTAAATGCAATCATCATATTCTGACTTGGAGAAGCCAATCTTCTTCATCTGTGCATCAAACTTCTTATTCCACTGTCTAGGACTTTGCTTAAGTCCATAAAGACTTTTCTGTAACAGGCACACCTTGCCTTCTTCTCCAATCTTCACATAGCCCTCTGGCTGTTCCATGAAGATAGTTTCCTCTAGATCTCCATTTAGGAAGGCTGTCTTCACATCAAGCTGTTGTAGCTCCCAGTCAAGCTGATTCACCACAGCCAATAGGATCCTAATTGAAGTGTGCTTCACAACAGGTGCAAACACTTCATTGAAATCGATTCCCTCCTGCTGTGTAAAGCCTCTAGCCACCAGCCTTGCCTTGAACCTGACTCTATCCTTATCAGTGGTCTCAATCTTTCTTTTAAACAACCACTTACAGCTTACCAGCCTCCTTTCCTTACCATCTGTACTCAGCTTGGATTTGTCCACCAAAATCCATGTTTTGTTCTTGAGTAAAGACTCTATTTCCTCATTCATGGCTTCAATCCATCTTTCTCTATCTTTACTCTGCATAGCTTCTTTATATGTGAGTGGATCTGCGCCATCAATACTTTCAGCTGCACACAGAGCATAATACACAACATCAGAGAACTTTGTTGGTGGCCTTGTTTCTCTTCTAACTCTGTCCCTTGCAAGCTGATAGTCTCTGATAGAGTCTGATATAGACTCACCAGCCTGGTTGCCCTGAGTTGGAGCCTCTTCTTTATCTGAATCAGACTCACTCCCTGAGTCAATAACTCCACCTGCTCCTAGGCCAACCCCCACAGGCTCCACCTTGAAGAAATCACTCTCATCTTCACTGGAGTCCAGCTTATCTTTCAGGTATGGCATCTGATCCTCCAAGAACACCACATCCCTACTCACCAAGACCTTCTGCTTACCGGGCTCAATACACCAGAGCCTATACCCCTTAACACCCCTCTGATACCCCAACATAATACATTTCAGAGCCCTAGCTTCAAGCTTGCTTTGCCTAGCATGAGCATAGGCCACACACCCAAACACCTTGTACTTTGAGTAGTCACTATGAGCTCCATTCCACATGTAATCAGGAGTTTCAGATTTCAGGGCAGTAGATGGGCATTTATTGATGAGATAGGCTGCTGTATACACAGCCTCACCCCAGAATCTGCTGCTCAAACCAGAACCAAGAAGTAGGCACCTCACCCTCTCTAGGATTGTCCTATTCATCCTCTCCACAACACCATTTTGCTGAGGATTACCAGGAACAGTCCTATGCCTCTTCATACCCTTCTCTTTACAAAACAGATCAAACTCCGCAGACAAGAACTCTAGGCCATTGTCTGTTCTTAAGCATTTAACACTTCTACCCTTCTCTAGCTCAACCTCCTTACACCATATCTTGAACTTTGTGAGTGTTTCAGATTTTTCTTTAAGGATATATACCCACAACTTCCTTGTATAGTCATCAATGATAGCTAGATAATACTTTCCTCCACCAATTGAACACACCGGTGAAGGCCCCCAAAGATCACTATGTATGTAGTCTAAAGGGGCTGTAGAAGAGTGAATACCTGTAGGATAGGGTGCCTTCTTAGCCTTTCCAAGTATACACTGCTCACAGGGGTTCATCTTGTTGAAATCTCCAGAGATCAGACCCTTCTTGATGAGTTCTTTCAAGCTTCCTTCAGCTGGGTGGCCCAATCTCTTGTGCCATAGCATTATGGAATTATCTGACACTGCATTGCTTTCTCCATCAACAGCCTTAGCCTTCAGATAATAGAGAATATGCTCTCTGTCAGCTTCCATCATCACTGCATCTCCAGATTTAACAAACAATTTTCCTTGACTCATCAATATGGTGAACCCTTTCTGCTCCAGCATTCCCAATGAGATGAGATTCCTCTTCACTTCTGGAATATACCTCACCCCAGTTAGGATCTTTATAGAGCCATCTTGTAGGCTTAGCTTTACCTTCCCTATTCCTCTGATCTGACAAATATGATTGTTTCCAAGAACAACCGTACCCGATGCTTCTTGAAGATCATGAAACCAGCTTCTATTGGGGCACATATGGAAGCTGCACCCCGAGTCCATTATCCACCTGTGACTGACCCCACTGTCACTAATATTCATAAGTTGAGCCGGGGGATCAGCACTCTCCACACAATCAGATTGGTTGTGTCCCTCAGAGGCCATCTTTCTCTTCCATGCATGACAATCTTTCTTCAAATGTCCAGGTTTCTTGCACCAATAGCAAGCTCTGGTTTCCTTCTGAGCATCAGAACTTGAGGGTTTAGGGCCCTCAAACTTCTTCTTGAAGTTCTGCTTCTTGAACTTCTTCACATTCAAGGCCTCTGCAGCTTGAACATTGGAGCTTGCAGAGCCTCTGTTGGCTGTCTTCTGGAGTTCTTTGGCCATCAAGGCTGAATAGACTTCTGCATAGGTGATAGGTTTATCTCTTCCATAGATAATGGCATCACTTAACTGGTCATACGAGCTAGGCAAGGCATTCAATGTGAGAATGGCCTTATCCTCATCTGAAATCTTGACATCAACAGATCCCAGGTCATCAATGATCTTGTTGAACTCCTCTAGCTGCTCAATGATGGACCTATCTCCAGAAAAACTATAGGCATACAGCCTCTTCTTGAGATACAGCCGGTTAGCCAAGGATTTGGCCAAGTAAACTTCATCTAACTTGTCCAAGATCTCCACCGCAGTCTTGGCTTCTTGAACTTCCCTCAAGACCTTATCTCCAAGGCACAGAATCACTGCAGAATGTGCCTTGAGCTGCATCTCCTCCATCTTTGCCTGAGCTTTATCATCAAGCACTGGAGCCTTTCCTTTCTCCTCTGGTTTTGCAAGAACTGCGGCCAAGCCTTGTTGAATCAAAACCGCCTTCATCTTCATCTTCCACAGGCTATAATCATTCTTGCCTGTGAACTTTTCTGCATCAAGCCTTGCTGCCATCTCTGAAACCGTTTGATCCTCTGCAAATCAGCTTCAATATCCCTTCCCACAGACGGCGCCACTTGTTGGGATTTACGCACACAAGGCTTTCACACACTCAAGAAGATCACACACACACTCACTGTTGTATGAGATCACACAATGCAGAAACACACACACTCACACTTTGAGTATTGAAGATGATAATCTTGGAGAGAAACTGGAAAATTCTTTATTGATTAAACTCTACTCTAAACTACATACACGGTGAGCTATTTAAAGCTCTACAATCAAGTAGCAACTGCTACTAACTAACTACAAGAAGAATCAAGAAAGCAAGAAGAATAACCGCTACATCTCAGCTAACTAACTGCTGCTCCAACGGCTAGTTCGGCTAGGTTGCTTCTTCCTTCTCGGTTCAAGACCGAACTCCTTCCTCGGCTCAAGACCGAACTCCTTCCTCGGCTCAAGACCGAACTCCTTCTCGGCTCACAACCGAACTCTTCCTTCTCGGCTCACAACCGAACTCTTCCTTCTCGGCTAGTTCCAGCTCAAAGCCGAGCTTCCTTCTTCTGCCTTCTTCTTCTCGGCTAGTTCCAGGCTAGTTCCAGCTCGGTAAGCCGAGCTTACCGAACTCTGCCTTCTTCTTCCAACTGAAATGAGCACTCCATTATTACATCTCTTCTTTCAGGACAAGTTAAATTTTCATAAACTGCTGGGCTTTGGTTGCCAGAATTCTGTCAGCAGTCAATTAATTTCAGAGTGGAGTGATGAAAAAGGTTTTGTTTGACTTGCCTCATATTTTTGGATTATCAAAGTTGATAGCAGCATGATCAATATGATAAAGACTTCTTAAATCTTTTTAGAGACAGATTCAGCGAAATAACTTGACTAAGAATATGATATTCTCAGTATAAAAGGGACTTAATTACAAATATCTTTCTTTGTTCAGTCAACATAAAGTATCTTTTAGACACTTCCCCTCATAAGTCATAAGTTTGATGCTTCATGGAGTCATTCTAAAATTTCGCTAGCTACTTTTTTTTTCAATTTGATTATAAAGTGATGACCATCCGGCAAAGAAATCTTCTTGCTTCGTCATTCAGTTGTCCAACTACAAACTTGTGCAATTATGAGAATATGGCCTATGAACAGAACTTTATAACTTCACCAGTTTCTCATGTCCAATGCACTTGTCGGTGCAGAATCTAAAAGAGATTTCAAAGCTATCATAACTTGGTGGCAAGATATGGCTCAACAGAACGGCAAATGCAGCTTAACCATCAAAAGGGACGTTGTTCAAAGAGGTGACATTTTCCACCAACATTTTTAATTTTTATGTCTATTGATGTGTTGTTTATAGTGTGCTATTTATATGAGAATCCAGTATTATTTTTTCTGGAAAATTCTCAATTAAACAATCATTATTGTTGTCAATTCTAAGAAATCCAGTTATCTTTAATATGATTGCAAGAAGCACAATATCCCTTTTTGAAATGGCAAATGCGATCTATGTATTTTAGTGGAATGCACATAAATATAATACTACTATTCTTCAGTTTATTTCTAATGGTTTTGATTTATTTGGTTCCATCTTCCCCCAAAACCATTCCAACTTAATTGAAATGGGAAGAATGAAGTTCATGATCTCTTCCTCTTAGATCTGTGATTTTTGCAGAATAATCCATCATATTATCCTGACCGTTAGTTTTTTTTGTTTTCTTTCAGAGAAAGCGAATGCTGCAACAATCATACAATCTCGCTATAGACGATTGGTGGAACATCGAAATTATATGAGGATTACAAATGCAGCTCTAGTCTTGCGCAGTTTCATTTTGGCCTGGCTATCAGTGAAGAAGAAAAAATCTAGATTGGAGCTTGTTGCAAGGAGTGAGCTAGGATCATCATCTTGTCAGTATTTCTTCTGAGCTAATATATGTTTTTTATTTTTCCTTATTTTTACGTTATCTGATCTATACTAATAATACAGCTAGGAGGAGTCACTTGGAAAAGTTTGGCATTTATGCTACACTTATGGCAGACAGACACCACTTTGTAAACTTGAGAAGGTCTGCCATAGTCATTCAGCATGCCGTAAGGGTATGGCTTGGTCAGAGTCACTATAAAGCAAGGACCATTTGTAACAAAGCAGACAATCTCCGGACAACAGCCGCACTCACAATTCAGAATTTCTGGAAATATTACATGATTAGAAGATCCGTGCATGGTCAGCACATTGCTGCGACCAACATCCAGAGTCATTATCGTGGTTGGTTGATGAGAAGGAGTTTTGCACACAAGAAGCAAGCAATAATAGCAATCCAGAGTTCATGGAAAGGCTACATCATCAAAAAATCTATCCGAAGGCAGCACCTCGCTGCAACCAACATTCAGATTCATTATCGTGGTTGGTTGATGAGAAAGAATTTTGCATGCAAGAAGCAAGCAACAAGGGTGATTCAGAATTATTGGGAAAACTACATCGTCAACAAATCTATCCAACATCAGTGTGTTGCTGCAACTAAAATCCAGAGTCATTATCGTAGTTGGTTGATGAGAAGGAGTTACACATGCAAGATTCAAGCAGTAAGAACAATTCAGAATTTTTGGAAAGACTATATTGTCAATAAATCAATCCGAACTCAGCACATTGCAGCAACAAAAATCCAGAGTCAGTACCGTAGTTGGTTGGAAAGAAAAAGTTTTGCTTGCAAAAAGCAAGCCATAAGAACTATTCAAAGAACCTTCCAATGTTTGAAGAGTAGAAGGGAGTTTCTGATGCACAGGAAGGAAAATGTGTCAGCTATCATCATTCAATCTCATTTTCGAGGATGGATGGCTCGTAGAGAAGTTCACAGACAAAAATATTTTTTTGTTAGGATGCAAGTAAGCTTCTTTTTGCCAATCCCTACAAACACCATGGTCTCTTGTTGCCTACCATACATTGTCCCTCATGGGCTTGTTTGTAGCCAGTCCTCTGGAATTTTTATTCTCCTTTTCACTTCCGGTGCCTAATCTAAATGCTAGTGTTTCACATTTAGGAAAATGACTTTTAAAATAAAAAATCATAGTTTGTTTGATTTATTATGGTTAAAATGCTTGTGTTTCACATTTAAGAAAATGACTTTTAAAGTAAAATATCATACTCCCTCCGTCCCACTTGAGGAGTCCCATTTGAGTTCGGCACGGGTTTTAAGAAATGTAAAGGAAAGTTGGTGAAAAAGATAGTGGAATGTGAGTCCTACTTTATATATTAGTTTTATACTATAATAAAATGTGAGTGGAAAAAAGTTAGTAGAATGTGGGGCCTATTACCATTTATGGAATATTCCAACCGGGACTCCTAAAGTGGGACGGAGGGAGTAATTTGTTTGATTTGTAATGGTTAACATGCTAGCATGACAAATACATTGTTTTCCATTCATATGAGTTGTATCTGTAAGAGTTGTCATTTATTTATGCTGGCCAGAGCTTCTGCCGAGGTTGGATACAAAGAAAAAAATTACAGCTTCAGAAGGATGCTGCTATAAGGATTCAAAGTGCTTTCAATCGCATGAATTTCCGTCGGTCATTCATCTCTCAGAGGCTTGCTGCGGTTGATATTCAACGTTATATCCGAGGACATGTCACCAGGAGAAGACTTCTAGGCAAGAAAAAGTTCTGTTGGAGGCTTTTGTTATCTGAATTATCTTGGTTTTAACCCCAACTATCTTGAATATGCTTCAATGCAGGAGCTACCTGTTCTACAAGGTCCAAGGAGGACATACTCCTGCAATCAGTATTGAAGTTGCAGAGATGGTGGCGACATATCCTGCTGGTCAGATACAAAACAAAACCCACAGTTGTTGTCCAGAAGTATGTCCGGAGATGGATGGCAAGGAAAGTGGCTAAAAGAGAAAAGCAGCAAGCGGTTGTGATACAAGTGAGTCTCCACTGGACTTTCGTTTTCGCATGCTTCATTATGCTTTGTTGAATGAGGATGCAGTACTTTCTCAATATAACGTTAGAGACGATATGTTCATTCTGCTGATGATATGTCTTTGCAGAGTTTAAGCTATGGATCCTCTTTTTATATGAATTGAAAAAACTCTAATTTATGATCTCACTTTTTTTTGTGTCCATGTAAAAAAAAACGTGATCCTTATTGCACATTCACGGTTGTGACTTCTTATCCGCTTCAACTAACCTTGAATTCTCACCGTTGGCAGTCATACTGGAAGGGGTATCTTGCCCGGAAAGAGGCAAAAGGCCAGCTGCTGGACTTGCGATTGAGAATGCAAAAATCTGCTGCAAATGTAGATGATAGCAGGCGCTTAATAAACAGGCTTGTTTCAGCAATATCAGAACTTCTTAATATGAGAAGTGTCAGTGGCATTTTGCACACATGTGAAACGCTGGGTATGAGTTTTGAGCGTCTCGTTTCTGCATAATAAGGTGTCCACGACTTAGATAGTATAAACGGCATTGATCTTGGTGTGCTTCCAACAGATATGGCAACAGAATTATCACAAAAATGCTGTGAAGAGCTAGTCGCTGCTGGTGCCGTTGCCACTTTGCTTAAGCTAATTCGCTCTGTCAGCCGGAGCATACCAGATCAGCAAGTTCTCAAGCATGCCCTCTCTACTCTCAGAAATCTTGCGCGCTATCCATCCCTCACCCACGTACTAGTCGAGAGCCATGGATGCGTGGAAACTGTTTTTCTAGAGTTCCTACGGTGCATTTTCATTCTCTGAACATATTAGTACAAACTGGTTATGCTCATTTGTCACAGTATTGATAATGGTCTTTTTTCCTTCTGCAATCATTTACCTCTTCAGAAACAAAGAAGAGGGGTATTTCATTGCTTCTGAGTTGTTGAAGCGGATATGCAAAACTGAAAATGGCGCCTTTGCTATTCGGAAGTCATCGGCTATTTTGAAGAGGCTGAACAACCTTGCTGAAGAACTGACTAGGAAGGCAGGAAATGACAAGAGGTAACAAAAAGATCAGCAATATTCTATGCAAGTTTAAACTGAATTTTCTTTTTTAGTGATGTTTATGAAATAAATGCAGGAAATGGAAGAATTTGCCATCAAGAGAAAATGAAGAGAGAAGATTGAAAGAGGTTGTTGAGCTACTGAAACTCATCAAGGTTGGGGCCAGAAGGTGATTGTTACACTATTTCTTTGCTTTTTTTAGGTGTATATATTTTGTGATTTTAGTTCATTGAGTGTTGGCATACTTGCCAATGTTATCATTGTGTGTACTTGATTTGGAATTTTGCTCAAATTGTCATGTTTCTATCATGGAAGCTTTCCCTTTTAATACTTATAAAATGCAGATAAAGTTTTAATATTTTAATACTATAAACTAGGAAAAACTAAAAAAGTAAGTAAATTTGAAAATTTTGATCGAAAAGAACTTACAGATGTGCTCTGAAATAGGCTGTTAATTAATTTATTTATTGATAATAAAGATTAAAGATGACATTGTCATTTGTCACTATATCCGAGTTAGCAGTTGTTTTAACAAAAATTGTGCAAGTATTTATATGCAACAAAGATGTGCAACAAACATATTTTTAAACCCATCAAATATCTGAGTTAGCAGTTTTTTTAACAAAAACACCATTGAGATTAATATGTATATTTTTAAAATCAAGTAGCAGTTGAAGCTGTTAAATGATATAGACAATATATTTACAGAAAAAAGCAATGGGAGAAGATTATTGTATTGAATTGAATTATGGAATAGTACTCAACACCCATGTATTTATAGGGATGTTGGTGACCCTTGAGATCCTACAATAAATGTATTCTTGAAACTACACTAGTATTGGAACAAGATAGGCATGATACATATTCCAATCTTGGAACTCCATTATCCTTTAATGCTTATTGGAACTCTATTCTTCTTAAATGTTTCTCCTTTTCTTAACACTCCCCCTCAAATTGAGTGGTGGGATCTCCAAAACTCAATTTGGAAAGCACATCTTCAAAGCTCCTTGAGTTGACTGCTTTTGTTAGGATGTCGGCAAGTTGATCCTCAGAGCGAACAAAAGGGAGTTCGACAATCCCATTCTCAATGTTTTCTTTGATGAAGTGTCTATCAACCTTCACATGTTTCGTTCGATCATGTTGTACTGGATTTTGTGAGATGCTTATAACGGCTTTGTTATCACAATACAACTGGCACTTGCTCGGAGGGAGATTAATCTCTTTCATCAATCTCCTTAACCATAAAATCTCGGTCAACCCACTTTTAATCCCACGAAATTCTACTTCAGCACTCGAAAGAGCCACCACCTTCTGCTTCTTGCTTCTCCATGTTACCAAGTTACCTCCAACAAAGGTAAAGTAGCATGCTGTAGACTTCCTATTATTTGGGTTCCCTGCCCAGTCAGCATCTGTATAACCATGAATCTCAAGATGCCCATTTTTGGCGAACAACACTCCATGCCCTGGAGTTCCCTTCAAATACCTACAAATCCTAAGTGTTGCCTCCATGTGATTTGTCTGCGGTTTATGCATGAACTGACTTATGACCCCAACTGCATAGGCAATATCTGGCCTAGTGTGCAAAAGATATATGAGTTTTCCGACTAGTCACTGATATCGACTACGGCCAGCCAACTTGGCTCTTTCTCTGATTAGTAATCCGTGGTTAACTGCTAGAGGAGTGTCTGCTGGTTTACATTCTAGTAGGTCAGTCTCTGCTAGGATGTCCAAAATATACTTCCTTTGTCGCAGAAAAATTCCTTTAGTTGACCTTAGCACTTCAATCCCAAGAAAGTACTTGAGATTCCCCAAGTCCTTCATCTCAAATTCCTGAAAAAGATTTTTCTTTAATTCCTCAATCTCTTCTAGGTCGTCACCTGTAATAATCATGTCATCAACATATATGATTAAACATGTGATCTTATCATCCTGCTTCTTAAAAAATAGCGTATGGTCTGAATTGCTCTGTGTATATCCATAGCTAATCATTGCCCCAGCAAACTTCTCAAACCATACTCTTGGAGATTGCTTCAATCCATACAAGGTCTTCCTCAATCGGCACCCTTCACATTCTTTAAAATCTGTTGCAAAACCTGGAGGTGCCTCCATGTAAACTTCTTCTTTCTTCTCCAACTCTCCATGTAGGAAGGCATTCGTCACATCAAACTGATGTAATGGCCAGTCCCTATTAGCAACAATAGATAGCAATACCCAAACAGTGTTCATCTTAGCTACTGGAGAGAAGGTCTCAGAATAGTCAACTCCATATGTCTAAGTATAGCCTTTTGCGACAAGTCGTGCCTTGTACCTTTCTATCGAGCCATCAGGTTTTCTTTTGATAGTGAAGACCCATCGATAACCCCCTGGTAGCTTCCCTTCTGGTAGAGCACATTTCTCCCATGTGGTTTCGAATCAGTGCATCAATCTCTTTCTTCATTGCTTCACTCCAATGCTTGTATTTCATAGCTTCTTCCCATGTCAGTGGTATTTCTTCTTCTTTATATATTGCATTCTCAAAAGCCCGAGCCATCTCTGATAAATGGCCTTTAGCTAGGTTCACAATAGAGTATCGTTTTTTCTTGTCAATCCTTTCTGGTGTATACCTTTTGGGTCGAACACTTCTGTTTGACCCTAGTGGAAGTATGTATCTCCCAGTGTCAGGGTCAACTCCTTCGACCTTGACTTCCTCGATTTCCCTTTCTTCGGCCTCAATTGAATTTTCTTCTGCACTTACAGTGTTAGCCAAACAATTATCTGTATCCGCAGGAGTACTTACATTGGATAACCTTAACGGAGAAATATTTGAGGCGATGTCACCTTCCACAATGGACTCTACCACATCAGAGACTTGCTCAGCGGAATTGCTTATTGTTTTCTCTGTTAGATCCGCATCAGGATTGCTTGGCGTTGGCAGTGGCATTAAGATCCAACTTAGCGGGTCTGTATCATTGTTATCCCTAAGGGCATCATTAGCGCGATAGGTCGGGTCGCAAATCACGAGTCCCGGCCCGAGACGCGCGTTGGAGGAGACAGATTTCTAGCCCAGGCCGGTCCCGGGGTCTGGCCCGGCCCAGCGATGGAGGGAGAGGGGCCGTGACGGAGCTGCAATTTTTGCATTTGGAGGAGGAAAAAGAGGGAGGAAGAGGAAGATGAGGGAGAGGGGCGACGGAGCCCAATTTTCTGATTTCTTTTGCATTTGGAAGAGGAAGAAGAGGGGGGAAGATGAAGAAGAGGGAGAGGGAGAGAAAGAGGGGCGACAGTCGACGGAAGGACTTTTCTAATTTTTTATTTTTTTGCATTTTTTTATGTTATAATTTTTAGTTTTTTAGTTTATAATTTATTATTTTTGAATTAAGAATAAATTTCTCGTGTTATAATTGTTCAACGTTTTCAATTTTTACACGTAAAATAGGTCGAAGTTGTGAACAGTGTCATTTATTAGTTGCGGCCCGGGTTGTGGCCTGCAGGGTTAGAGCAGTTGGGGCCTGGGCCGCAACTATAGAAGAATGATGACGTGGAGGGGACTTGGGGACTGAAACCGGGCCGGAGTTAATGATGCTCTAACATTACTCTCCCCCTGACCGCTAAGATGGGTAAAAAAGTACTCAGTTTCAAGAAATTTGCAGTTCATTGTAACAAACATCCGGTTGGACTTTGGATCGAAACACCTATACCCCTTTGATTTACCCCATATCCTACAAATACGCATTTAATAGTGCATGGGGATAGTTTAGTTCTTTCATGTTTAGGAATGTGGACAAAAACGGAGCATCTGAAGACGCGAGGTTCAAGAGTCAAGGGCGGAGGAATTTTTGTGAAGGTGGACAAGACTTGTAGGGGAGTTTTGTGTTTGAGAATACTTGTGGGCAATCGGTTTAAGAGATAGGTTGAGGTGGCAATGGCTTCTGGCCAGAAGTGTTTCGGGGCTTTTGACTCTATAAGCATAGAACGAGTCATTTCAAGGAGAGATTGATTTTTCGTTTTAGCCATACCGTTTTGTTCCGGAGTATGAGCACATGGGGTTTGGTGTATAAGCCCTTTGTTTTGGAAGAATTGTTTCATGTTAGAGTTAACGAACTCCCCCTCCCCCCCAATTATCTGACCGAATGACCTGAATGGTTTTGTGAAACTGAGTTTGGATATGATTATAGAAATGGGTAAAGTGTGACAAAACTTCAGATTTTTGTTTCATAAAATATATCCAAGTTATGCGAGTGCAATCATCCACAAAAACTAAGTAATATCGAAAATCTTGTCCCCCAATAACTGGTGCGGGCCCCCAAACATCAGAGTGTACTAAGGCAAACAGGGTGTCAACGCGAGTATTACTTAATGGGTAAGAGTTCCGATGACTTTTGGATAAAAGACAAGTTTCACAGTACATGTCATGCTTAGGAATAATACTAGGAAATAACAATTTTAAGTAACCGATAGATGGATGACCCAAGCGCCGATGCCAAAGCCAAGCTTTCCGGTCAGCTGATCCGTGAGTTAACATGGCAGTCCCTTTTTGAGCTATCTCATCCACATAGTAAAGCCCATCACGTTCAGTGCCACGCCCAATTATCTCCCCGGTTCGGATATCCTGCAACAGACAAAATTGTGGCTGCATTAGTAACGTACAATTCAATTCCTTTGTGACATGACTAATGGATAATAACTTATGAGACATCGAAGGAATATAGAGACAATTTGATAACTGCAAAGTTGGGGAAATGTTAACAGTTCCAGCCTCCTCAACCACTGTAAATTCTCCATTGGCATTTTGGATATGAGATTTTAGAGGTTTCTGAAGGTTGGTAAGGTCTGAGGCATCATATGTTATGGTATCGGTTGCCCCATAGTAAAAAATTCATTTATCATTTTTTTCATTGTCATTAGATACTCCACACGCAACTCCAAGCTTCTCGAGGGGCTGAAATCGATTTGGGCAAGTAGTTTGGGAAATTATGGAATTTTCAAGATATTTGGGGGCTAATTGGGCAAAAATATTTTTGTGGGGTACATTTTGCAATTTCTGATAAATTTTTGGGGGTAATTGAGGCTGAGAATTTTGGTGGGGTAAAACCTGCAATTTCCCAAAGATTTGGGGGCTTCTAATAAAAGAGCCCCTAACCCTAATCTACCTGAATCGGGCGCCGCCTCTTCCCTCGTCAATTCTTCACTCCAATCGCGAATTACATTCCCACTTCCGCCGGCAACGAAGTTTGCTGCTCCGGTTGTGTTCGCCGGCTGAGCAGCTTCATTTCCGGTCCTTCCTCCTGGCTGGACAGCACCGGCGGTTTGCGCGACCCCCTGCACGCCGTTGCCTCCGTCGCCTCCATTTGTTGCGGCGACGTGCCCGCCACGGTTCCAGGGTGTTTGCGGTTGCGGCGACTTGCCGTGCTTCTCTTCCTACCAATCTGGATACCCAATTAGTTCAGAGCATGAATCTTTTGTGTGTCTTTTCCGTTTGCAGTAGGAACACACCAATTTTGACTTGTCTTCTTCATCACTCCGCCGATTTCTGCCATTGCTGCCGCCGCGACCGCCACCCCGAGAGCCGTTGGTAGGGTTCTGCCACCCTCGGATGGCGAGGTCGGTTCCGATTCCATCCGTGGCAGCTGCTCCGCCAGTGTTTGTATGTTGTAATACTCGGAGTCGTGTCTCCTCCTGCTGAATCAGGTTATACGCATAGTCGACGGAGGGAAGCGGGTCCATTTTCAGTATATCCCTCTTGGTTGTTTCATATTTGCTATCAATTGCATAGAGAAACTGACATACTCTCTGATCTTGTATGAATTTGTTATGAATCTCTATATCCTCTGGACATTTCATTGGGTTCGTCTGTTTTTGGTCGATTGAAATCCAGATCTCTCCCAACCGGTTCCGTATTTCTTCTAATGAACTGCTTCCTTGTCTCAGTGTGGTTGCTTTGAACTGAAGATCATACACCTGGATTTTATCTTTCCGCTCCCATATGTGACGGCCAACGCATCCCAGATATGCTTCGCCGTCGGATGTTGTGAAACTCGACTGACCAGTCGAGGCTCGATGTTTTGTATTAACCAAGTGATCACACAGTGATCGGCTTGTTGCCACTATATGAAGGCTGGATCGGTTCGCGGTGGGAGAGGAGACACTCCGGTGACGTGAGAGACGGGTACCCGCGTGTACCCGCACCCGACACCGCGTGTACCCGTCCCGCATTTAGTTGGGTATTCCCCGATACCCGACACCGCGGGTACCCGACCCGAAACATTTTTTTTTGAAATCTTCTTTTTTAAATAATATTTGTATATTTTAGATGTTTTTTTAAAAATACTACTTGATGAATGTAATAGTCTCACTTAAAACTTTTTATGCTTTTTAAAATATTAAAATCTTAAAAAAATTACATCATGAAGAGCAAGTATTAAAATAAAAAATAAAAAAATATCAATATATATCGGGTATTTTCGGGACTATCGGGATTACCCGGTTGGGTATCGGGATACCCGATATCTGCAAAACCCAAAATTATTATACCCGACCCCGTCCCATTTCTCGATTCCACCGGGTAACGGGTACCCGATACCCGGCGGGTAACGGGTCGGGTTTGGGATTACCCATTACCCGCTACCCGTTTCGACACCCCTACTTATGGTTACAGGTATAGCAGAAAAAGGAAAAAACAAAAAAAACAGGAAATGGTCGAGAAAGGTATCAAGGACGATGATGATACCTTATCTGAGTCTAAACCCGCTCTGATACCATGTTAAATGGTACAGACAACATATTTAGAGAAGAAAGCAATAGGGGAACATTATTGTATTGAATTGAATTATGGAATGGTACTCAACACCCATGTATATATAGGGATGTTGGTGTGACGCCCCGGATTTTTAATCCCCTTATTTATGATTAAGTCGGATTATGAGCTCGATTAATTCTCACTTTGAGAGCGTGAAATTTTTCGTTGTAATTCCCGACGTCAGATCAAATTAAGTATTTGGTTGAGAAGGAAAATTTAAGTGCAACAAATATTCATATTTCAATAGCAATGTTGAAATAAATGACTATTGGAATTTATTGGAGAAAATCAAATACAAATATTACATGCCTCGTTTTCCGCACAATGAGGTCAAACTACAAACTATCCTACACTACATCTTGAGAGGGACAACACTAACTAGTGTCTAACTCAGTGTTGTTAGGGTCGCGGGGCGCATCGGGTCGATGAGGTGAAAATTCGGGTCGCGGGTCGACGGGGTCGAGAGACCCACAAAGCTAGGTTAATTTTTTTGCCTTTTAATATTAAATAAAATAAATATATTGCTCTAATGTTTATAATAAATAATGAAAATCAATAAATCTCCACTCATATTCAAAAAATCATAAATTACAAATTAAAACCTAAATTTATAACTATTTAGATGCAAAATTAATAAATTTAATTATAATTCTCAAATTAATATAGTAATTTATAAAATGTAATTTTAAATTAAACAAATAGATAAAGCGCAGCTGCAATTCTCTAAGAAATTAGTTATATAGTTAAATAAAAATGAACATATATTTAATTTAATTAGAACATCTCAATATATTTAATTAGATTTGAATGTAATTTTGATTGGTAATTAAAGGTATTTTTTATTTAAATAGGAACTAATCATATTTAAAGAATAAAGAATCTTGACAACCAATATTAATACTAATATTAAAAAATGAAAGTGGAAGAAAATGATTATTAACTTTTATAGGTCCTAGAAGCCCTAGCTATAGCTTCTGCCTACTTTACTTTTAAAATTTTTTGTCTCGGTAAACCCCCCTTCTTCTCTCTTCATTCACATCCCTTCTTCTCTCTTCATTCTCACAGAGTCACAGACCCATTTCTGAGCAGCCATGGCCGAGGATCTTCTTCTTCCAGTCGCTCGCCCCAGCCGCTCGACCCAGCCGCCTCAGCCGCCCCGACGGCGACCCCTGAATCTCGACCCACCTACCCACAATGGGGCGACGTCGGTCTCGACCCTTGCGACCCGCGACCCAAGCGCTCTCGGGGCGCGATTTTAACAACACTGGTCTAACTAGAGCTTAGTCAATAAGCTACTCTAAAACTAATGCTCCAACATTTGCTAAACTTAGCAATGAAACAAGGCAAGTGGTGTAGCAAGATTCTCCTCTACTCTTTCCCTCCTTCTTCTTCTCGATTTCCGGTCCCAAAAGCTCCAAGGAAATGGCAGCCTACTTACACCTACAAAGTTTACACCAAAAGGAGTTAGTTTGGAACTCACAAATAAAGGGGAAAGAAGGCAAGCTCAATTAAGCATGTTGAGGAACTAGGCTGAGTAGGAACAGCCGAAAAGCTGCCCCCTTGGCAAGGGAGGCAGCCATGTTATCACATCCCCATCTTACACAAAATAGGAGCCAAGACCAAGAGCATAGGTGAAATGAGCTCACTGTACATCCTCAAGAAGGAATGAGGATCAGGTACTCATTCCCACCAACCGAGGCCAATACAACAGCCAAGAGAAGGGATTCTTGCTCCCCAAAATTTCACCATTCTAGTATGAATCAACATACTCATAGAACCCAAAAGGAGCTAGGTATGCAGCCCCAAATTAGAAGTATCAATCTCCAAAAATCTGGCACAAAATGCCAACATTCTAGGGCTATATAAGCAGCCTCACCACCTCCACTTTCCCCTCCACCATTCCTCACAAACCACACATAAGAATTTTCGGCAAGGACGACGGAGGGGAAACGAGCGAGGCAGAGGCAACGGGATAGGAGCAACCCCACAACTGAAAATCACCGAACAAGGTAATCCCCTCAACAACACCCTCTTTGCATCACGCTAGAACCATGCTCAAGAACTTAGACTCAATAGGACCCCCACACCATAGCACAACAAGATCAACAATGCTCAACAATTAATCTATCACGTAGCATTAGGGGCTGCCAAATCAAGAACTTCACAGTCTTCCGCACAACTAGTGCTCAATTCCCCAACAAATCAAGAACAATTGTAATCACGAAAGGAACGAGTAAAAGGGGGAACACCTAATTGGAGAGAGAGGAGTCCGATTCGGGAGAAATCGAGAGCACCTAAGGCGATCTCGCCGGAGGTCGAGAAGAGAACGGAGATGGGAGGGGGAGCCGGAGGAGAGAGCCGCTGCATCTCTTGTGAGGAGTTGAAACAAGAAGGTGAGAGAGAGAGTGGGTTTCGATGGATGTGAGGGAGTATATAATTGGAGTGGGCTCCAATTGAAAATGAATTAACTGGGCCTCTGGAATTAAAATGGGTAATTTGGGCCTCTGGAATTAAATAAAGAGGATTGGGCCAAATTTTTTTGAAGAAGCTGGGCCGAGGGGGGATTAAACAAATGGGCTCAAATTAATAATTGGACCATGGGGTCATTCATTTGAGCTTTGGGCGAAGAGATTTTATTGGAATGGGCGGCCTTAAGAGGTCTTAAGAAGCCTTAAGAAAAAAATCCGAAGAAAAAGGAATTTAAGGAGGGATTTTAAGAATCCATTTTTATTGAGAAAATAGAATTTCTCCAAAAGAAGTAAAAGAGAATGATTAAGTGCTGCAGAGCAGTAAAGCCGAGTTAGGATTTAAAGAGAAATCCTATAAGCCGAGACTAAGAGATAGATGCTATCCTATAGAATGCATGCATTCTTTTCAGAAAGACAGTTCAAGTACTAAATAGCGTGTTACGCTATTTTTCAAGGGAGAAAACTGTAAAGGGCAAGTGAGGCCTAACGAGGAATTTAAGTGAAGATAAGCATACAAGGTGTGCTTTCTTTTAATATCCAGCACTATAGTGTGGATATAAAGCAAATGTTTTGAAGTATGAAATATCTTTTCTGAAAAATGAAAATGTGATCATCTTTTTTAAAGTTGTTGTCATGCCATAAAATATTTGTTTTGAGACCTGTCTGATAGGGCTATATGCCGAGACTTTTGGCGATGCCAAAAGGTTAGTAACGAATTCGGTTCCCAATAGGACCGCAAATCCTATTTGGAATTATGTGCACAAGAGCTGTGAGCCATCCTAGAGAGGTTGGCCGGTGAGGGTACTGTTGAAGGTGGCCACCTTCACGGTACACTAGATTCTCAGACATGGCAGAATACAAAAGAACTTAGACTGATCAGTCGAACTTTTAAGATCACAAAAGAATTTAGTATGCTCGGGCCTTTTAAGAAAAACCCCCGGGTGATACTGTGGATGGGTGACAACTTATATTGTATGTTTTGTTTTCGGCACGTGTTCACTGAGTACTCCTGTACTCAGCCCTGCATGTATTTATAAACGTGCAGGTTGAACGTCAGGATGGAGAAAAGATTGATCGGAGTCGATGCTATTAAATAAGCCTGTGGATATCTCGACGATTCATGTCTTCATACACGAAGTCGTTCAGTTGGGACCTATTCCGCTGTGTTTCGTTGAATGAGAATAGTATTGTTTCATCATTGAACTCTGATTCAGTTGACATATCAAACATTCTATTTTGAGATTGTACCAAATACTCGACTGTTATTTTGGTAATATCACATTTGTCCTTCGACAAGTTCTTCAGATTTTACCCCTTTTCTATCCCCGCTTCTTTAATCCCCAATTAGTCGCGAATCCCCCATTCTTGTTATCCTTAATAAGAATTGGGTCGTGACAGTTGGTGACCCTTGAGATCCTATAATAAATGTATTCTTGGAACTACACTAGTATTGAAACAAGATAGGCATGATACATATTCCAATGTTGGAACTCCATTATCCTTTAATGCTTCTAGGAACTCTATTCTTCTTATATAAGATTAGTATGATTCCTTATTTTACCAGAAGATGTCTCATAATAAAGATTAAAAAAAATATTAATGAGTTCATGCTAGCAATATTTTTTGCTTCAATTAGCAATTTTGATTGTCCTAATTTCTAAATGAAATGTAAACTAATCTCGTGACTGTTGCGGTATCGTTATAATTAATTAAGGTTTAGACAACCAGTGAAAGAAAATAAAAAAAAGGAAAAGGGAAAAACTGACATGATATATTCACTATATTTGTGCTACTCCTATTAATTTAATCTACCTCTCAAATAATGCATATCAATAATGGTACATCATAACTATTTTAGTGATAATAGTGAATACAATGATTCACGAAGATAAATATACTACCTTAATTAAAATAAATAGAGTTTTGTTATTTTATTTTACGTGGTATATTATAAATTAAATAAGAAATTAATAATATAATGCTTATTTTTCGCAGACCGCATCTTTAAAATCTGTATATCGCCTCGCCGCTTCCTTCCTTCCTTCCTTCCTTCTCTTCCATCCTCCTCCAAAATTTCCCTAATTAGGGTTCCTCCCCACGATCTAATCCAAGCCTACGACGATGATGCAGCCGGCTAGCTCCATGGTTCCTCCTCCCATGGCTCCTCCGCCGCAATACCAGCAGCAACCACCGCCGCAACATCCGTCTCAGCAGTGGATGCCGCAGCAGCCGCAGTACCAGGTTCCTCCGCCGCAGCAACCTCCGGCCGCCGGGTACTACTATCAGCAAGCGCAAGGTCAGGCCCCCGCTGTTCCGCCGCAGCATCCGCAGCAGTACGCTGCGGCGCCGGCGGCTCAACCCCAGGCGATTGCGGAGGATGGAATTCGGAGTCTGTGGATCGGAGATCTGCAATACTGGATGGACGAGCAGTATTTGTATGGCTGCTTTGGCACCACAGGCGAGGTAAAGATGCGTAACTAAGATGTAAACGGTAGCTCTGTTTTTATCCTTTCGAATTAGTCCTTTTTTAACCTCTCTTTGCTGGATTGGTGACATCATTTATAATTTTATATTGTGTGAAATGGCAAAACATTTAATTTACTCATTTGGTAGGTTTAATAAATGTTAGGTCTTATCAGGTTTTACTTATGTTATTGTGCAAAATCATACTCAGTATAGGAAGTATTGCCTTGCACTGTAGCTTTGTAGCTGGATATTTTTTAGAGTTGTTTCATCATTCATTAGAAATCATTGAATCTCTTTATTTTTCTAGGTGGTCTCTGCTAAAGTTATCCGCAACAAGCAATCTGGCCAGTCAGAAGGTTATGGCTTCATTGAATTTTCCAGTCATGCTGCTGCGGAAAGGAACCTGCAGACTTATAATGGCGCCCTAATGCCAAATGTCGAGCAAACCTTCAGATTGAATTGGGCATCCATGGGTGCTGGTGAAAAACGTGATGATGGTCCTGAGTACACAGTTTTTGTTGGAGATTTGGCGTCTGATGTCACTGATTATATGCTTCAAGAAACATTTAGAGCAAATTATCCTTCAGTAAAAGGGGCAAAGGTTGTAACAGATAGAGTCACAGGGCGCACAAAGGGCTATGGATTTGTGAGGTTTGGTGATGAAAGTGAACAGATACGTGCCATGACTGAGATGAATGGAAGGTTCTGTTCCAATAGGCCCATGCGAATTGGCCCAGCTGCTAACAAACAAAAAGTTGGCGGCGGTCAGACCAAAGGTATCCATAACTCTTGAAGCTTTTGTATGGCTCTAGATCATCAAACCAAATTGCACCCACTCTTGCTGTTATCTTTTCACTCTCGTGCTATGATTGTTTGTTTTCAAGTTGGCAGTTCCCATGCTTTGGTGGCTATTTTGTTTCGGAATATTTGGAGTATAGATGTCTCTTTGTTGAGCAATGCTATTAAGTTGCTTTGTTTGATTTCTTGAAGATAAGCAGGGCTCACAGACGTCATTTCCTTCCAGTATTTAAAAGTTTTAGGTTATGAAGTATTAAAACATGCATAATCTCATAAAAAACTCCGGTTGTCTCAAAGCAGGGTTTCAGGAGGCTCTATCATATAAGGGCCTGGAGCCAATATCAGCTGAAATGATAACCCTTTTAGTGCCTGGTTTTGTGTAGGTCAGTTTTAATTTATGTTTTTACTTTTTGGTTCCTTCAGGCATTAATTTTGCTACAAATTTCAATTTCTTTCCTCCAGCAGTCCTTTTACTTCCTAAGCTCCCAGCAAATTACTTTTTTATTGAAGCCTTCTATTGATTTACAATTTTAGTTACAGCCGCACTAATTACTCTTCATCTCCAGGCACCACTTTCTTTTGTGCCATTAGATGATTATTAGATTTTCTTTTTTTTTTCCTTCGGGTCCATCTATTCTCCGAGCACTTATAACTGTGGCTACTCCTGTTAGAAAAGGCTCGCCATGTGGAGTGGGCGATGATCTAAGGTCAGAGAAACTGCTTACAGTACGCAGATTTCAATGGTTTGTGCAGCAGCTAATACTTTATACAATTGGCTTAGTTATTTTCTGGCTTGGTTCAGTTGCTTTTGTTTTTCAATTTTAGTCTTTTTAAGGTCAAAATCTGACACCATTAGGAGGAAAGGATACAAAGTTCTTTCTATATCAGTTCCATTGTAGCAAATTATGTTGCTCTATTGTTGCTCAAATCCCAGATATGGCTGAAGGTTTTTTTTATCTCTCATGAAATATATAATACACATAAGCCTATTAATTGTTGGGCTATGAAGATAGTTTTCCAACTTCAGGGCGGGGTGTAGTATTGCCTGCGTTGAGGCTCTAACAAGACAATCTATGTTGATGGTTCATTATTTCATCATGGTGCTTATAGTTATGTGGAATTGGTGTGGACTCCAAATTCCTCTTTATTGCCTATTCTTTCTCACCTTCTCCATCTGATGCAATGTTTCTATGTTTTCTGCATAAGCTATCTCCCTTGTTGTTGTCCTGTACTTTTTCTCTCTCTATGTCTGTCTTGTTTGCCTTGAAACTGTTTAAGTGTAATAATACATGTTGCTTGATTGTTTTCACAATCTTCATTATCAGTGTCACTATCACCATCTCTAAGAGATTTACTGTTCTTGACTTTTTTTCCCCTTATATTCTGTCCATATTCAATCACGTTACTCCATTTTCTGCAATTTCATCAAAAAGAGCAAATAAGCGTAAATATTCACAGGATAAGTATAAACCAAATACTTCATTCAGCCCTAAACGTAGAATTAACGTTTGTTTTGTTATATCTGGATTGGGTGTAGTGACTGTTCACTTTGTTTAGCTTTTAGATTTTGTGATATAGTATACTGGAGTTACGCTCTCTTTGATTGTAATTTTACGTATCTAGTAGTTGGTATAATGCATTAAGGGAACACATCACTGTTGCTCTGCTCCCTTCTCTGATACAATTTTCCCATATTAATCGTTATAAAAATGCAGCCTCGTACCAGACTTCACAAGGAACTCCAAGTGAGGATGATCCAACTAACACCACTGTTAGTATATTTGGACAAGATTAATTTATGTTATATTCTTCCTCTGCAAAAAAAAGTTCTTAAGTTTTTTTTAATGTTTTTATTCTTTCCACAGATCTTTATTGGGAATTTGGACCCCAATGTCAACGATGAGCTCCTAAGGCAGGTGTTTGGACAACATGGGCAGTTACTTCATGTAAAGATACCTGTAGGCAAACGATGTGGTTTTGTCCAATATGCTGAGAGGTAAATTGAGAAGTTGCTGGCTGTTTCTTCTGTTGGTTAATTGTCACAGATTCAGGGGTTCCAGCCTTCTCACATATTCTATGCATAATAACAGAAGCTGTGCTGAAGATGCACTTCGGGTGCTAAATGGAACACCTTTGGGAGGACAGAGTATCCGTCTGTCGTGGGGCCGTAGCCCTTCTAACAAACAGGTTAATTCCACCTGGTTTTCTTATTTCAATATCCTAGGTTTATCTTTCTACTGTCAGTACACTCATCAATCTAAACTTCCAGCCTCAGGTTGACCCAAATCAGTGGAGTGGCAGTGGTAGTGGTAGTGGTAGTGGGTATTATGGATATGCTCCTGGATATGAAACCTATGGGTATGCTCCAGCAGCACAGGATCCAAATATGTACTATGCAGGATATCCTGGATATGCGAACTACCCACCGCAACAGCAACAGCAGATGATGCAACAACCACAGGTGCATGTTAAAAATATTATATGATGCTTCATAGGCACATATATTAAAAGTATTGAGTATATTTGATATGATGACCTAGATGAGGCTTTTTCCATCATTTTAGACTTTTAGTTACCTTTCTCTGCTTTCCTTCTACATTTTGGAAGGTCTATCATAATTATTGTGCAGTTTATTTCCAATGATGTCACTTTTGATACTGAGCTAAAAAAACCATGCTTGCTTTTTTTTTTGAGAAATCTGATGAAGAAAGTCTGGGCTCAGAGCATCATCCCTAATTGTTAGTCGAGTAGTTATTTCCATTATTTATTCATAAAGATTCTTGTCTGCAGTGATCTGTGTTAGTTACAGGATGCACAGCAGCTTCTGGATGCAGCAGTAGCAGTGGTGGAGATCTATCAAAGATGGCTGTTGGTTTAGTGTGATTATAGCAGTTACCGAATATGTTCAAGACTTCTTTCGGCTAGATAGTGTTTTCAACTGGATGAGTAGTTGAACTAAATTTGGCACTGTTTTTCTTCCAAACTTGTTTCTCTCTTTGTAATCGGATCGGATATGCTTCTTTCTTAATGTCATGTCTATGTTGTCCCTGCTTTTTTGTCTATCTGATGTGATAGCCCTGCATTTTGTTTCTATCTCTTTGCTACGGGACATTTTCATCCTAGATTATTGATCTCTATGTGAATTTGGTGCAAGAATATGTTTTTCTCCACGTTTCATTATGTTGCACTTCATTCCTCATTAATTTTTCCATGCCATTATTTGGCAGAACATTAATGTCTTATCTTTTACCAGCTTAAACAAAATAAAAACATTAATGAAATGACCTATACGATTGAGGTTAATCAACTCAATTCTTTTCTACCCTTTAGAGCAAATCACACACACAAAATGCTCAATCCCTGATGTCCTTGTTTCAATGAATCACTTAATTTAATTTTATTTTAATTTTCAATTGTGTGTACATGCTCAATCTCTTCATTTGGTATAAGGAGATCAGAAGCTAATCCAAACAGTCTATAATCCGAAAGTCAATTCTATAAGTGAAAGCATAAAATCCTTTACAATTGCAATAAAAACAACCAAAATCTCTACTTGACATATCCATATATTAGAGACATGGACAAAGTAATTAATAACAAGGCATCAATTGTGTCCCATTGGGGCACATGTTCATGGATAATAACACCCTATTCCTAAAGCATCAAGCACTAAGCTGTTAACGAAAATACTGAAACTTTCATGCCGTGTCAGCCAGTTTCAGAGAAGTCATGGGCTTGGCCATTAAAGCAATTATCCTCAACAAAATATCACTACCCTTTTACTTCAGTCTGGCTTCTTTAAGTTCAAGCAGTTATCCACTGCTTGGCCATACAACTCCTGGACCTGCCTAAGCTCCTTTTCTGCAACATTATTTACATTCTTGATTTCAGATTCAGCATCCAGTATTTGAAGAAGTAAAACCAATCCATTAATAGAACATATGCATATGCACGGGCAAAGCACGACTTTGTACCATACAGGACAACCAAGTTCACGAACCGACTGAATTAGACTAACTGTAATTGATGCGATGGAAACGAAGGATGGAAGCATGTTTCCCATTTGTGTCTTTAGAAACAGCAGGTTAACATTAAACCTTAAATCTTGACATCAACAAGTAAAGATCTTACCTGCAGCTTCCAGTTGCTTTTGAAGCTCCTGCCCAATGTCATCATTTTCAGCCTGTAAGCGATTCTTCCGATTAGTATGGCTCAAGTCTAGTACTACTACATCAGTAGTTGAGTTATACTAATCTATATCAACATGTACCAATCCTGATCCGCACAGTAATAAGCAGTTTAATACTACCATCACAGTGGGATGGTGTGGTGAAATCAATCTTGGTAGTGATTTGCACATTCGACGGTTAAAATAATTCGTACCTGGAGTTCAGCTATTCTTTGTAGCTGAGCTTCTTCACCACCCTCAGCTAATGGAAGTGCAGCAACCAAAGCATCAAACTGTGAAAGGAAGCAGACTTTAGACAAAAAGGGATTTAATGATGAGACTTAAGAGAGTTAAACCAAAAGATTCAACACTTTAGAAGCTTATGCCCCTTTCTAATTGCAGTCAAATTCTCTAAATCCCGAACCCTAGATCCTGTTTCTTCTTACTTGATCACTAATTATTGAATTCCTATCCGAGCACGTTACTTCAAACCCTAATTGAAGCTACACAAAACCAATTACAGGCCAATTCAGCAATGTGAATAGAGGCAAAAGAAACCTGTTTGGCTGCTTTGACCAATTCAGCGCTAAGAAGCTTAGGCTGTTCAGCGAGATTAACGGAGTCGTCGACAGGGGGATTAGCGGGAGGCTCGGGGTAATTAGGGGATAGCTGAACCGGCGGCGCGTCCCTTTGAAGCGTGCCAAATGTGTTGAAGGCGAGAGATGCGACAGTGTTGACCTGCTCTTGCAACTGAGATATTATATCCATCTATTCCTCCGATTACACTCAAAATCCGATCTTGATAATGAATTTTTGTGGACGAGCTTCAGATATTCTGAGAAAAGGTTCCGAATTGGGTCCAGCCGTTGGACTCAATTGTGGTTGTGTTTCGGAATGAAGGCGGTGCGCCGGAAAATAGAAGAAGTGGGAAGGGAATATTGGAAAATTAAAAAAATAGTATAAATGATTAAATATACATACGAATTGATTACATCATCCTCATTCTCACAAAAAATTAGGCCTGCAAATTTAATCCGCGGGATTCGGGTATACCCGGCCCCGACCCAATACCCGACGGGTTTTGGGTACCCGAAACTCGAAATTATGGGTTCGGGTATGTGTTTGGGTAGTTTTTTTTAAAGGAGGATCAACGATGGTTCCCCATCTACCCCCGAAGTGACTCGGACCCCTGGCCTAACGGTCGGAGGTGAAGCGTCTTACCACCGAGACGCGCTTCGTTGTCTTGGAGGGGACCAACGGGTCCACCTACCTTCCCTCTAGTCACGGGTCCAGACCAGTTAACCTATCTTCCCAATTATGGGCCTGACCAATTAACCTATCTCCCTCTGCTCCTGGGTTCAGGCCAGTCCAGTCACGGGTCCAGACCAGTTAACCTATCTTCCCAATTATGGGCATGACCAGTTAACCTATCTCCCCCAGACCAGTTAACCTATCTTCCCAATTATGGGCATGACCAGTTAACCTATCTCCCCCACTCCTGGGTTCAGGCCAGTGAACTCATCACCCCCCAGGGGAAATAAATCCCCAAGATGCGCCTCCCAGGGATCGAACACGTGACCTCTAGTGTCACGACCGCCCTTTAGGGGTATTAAATACGGGCGATCGTGATGAAAAGAATTTAATGACACGGACGAAAAGAATTAGGGTTTCAACACAAGTTGGACCACAATTAATATCCCAATAAATAACCAAGAGTTTGATATTATCCAACAAGAAATTCAGAATATCCATTATCCTAACAATTAAAGTTGTCGGCCCCAAATGAAACATAATTAAACGAAACGTCACAGCGGAAACGACCAAGAGAAAGAGTGACGTCATGTGTGAAGACACAACGACACTCAAGGTTCAAAGACAATTATAATCTTAAATTCACTTGCTCAACACCACCACATCCTCGTCGCCGCTCAACCTGCACATAGGGAAAACACATGCAGGGCTGAGTACTATAAAATATACTCAGTGGGCTCACGCCGAAAACATTTTCAATAAAAATATTATTTATCATGCCATACATAAGTAACCACCGGGGTTTAGCTTTAGAAAGGCCCGAGGCACTCAAAATCATTTCCCATTGTAAAAGTCGACTGATCAGTCATTTTCCCATAGACGTTAGCCATATCTGCCAATACATGACTTGGAATGTGGCCACAAACCAAGCCACTAGACCGGCCAGCCCGTACGCTAGCACACGATCTACCATAGGTGTACACTAGTCCAAGTAGGGTTTGCGGCCCTACGAGGACCCGAATTCGATTTATATAACGATGGCACATAGCCATATCAGATAGGCACGTAAAAAAATCAAATCACGGCACGATAAATACAGTTTCACTTCCATCGATAAAATATTTAGGACGTTGTCCTTATTTAAAAGAAAGCCCACCTCGAGTGCTTAATTTGAAATTACGTTCTTTCCCTTGCGATCACGATTCCCTTGCGATGATTCACCTTTAACAATTTATATAACACATAAATCAACACACTTTCAAATTAAATGAATAAGATGCATGCATCCTAAGTCTCCAATTATTTTCCTCGTTCCAGACTACTAATTTTCCACAATTAGAGGCTAAGGTGTTTTTGATGGATTCCGGCAGCTCACGCCCCAACAAATTATATTAGAAACATGTCCAAACCAAATAATTTAGATGGTGTAGGAGAAAGGAAAAATAAATCAATTTCACTCCCAAACCAACTAACACACGTACATACATACTCCCTTCACAACATATACCAATTAATATACTCCGAATTAAAACAGTAACCAATAAAAGGAATAAACAATATAAATATTCCAATACTCAACATATACCTACGTATATAACTACATGCTTACTGTATGAATCAACCATCAAAATAATATTAAAGAGGTAGTAGTTAAATTTAAAATATGGACATGTTACAAAATTGCACTTACTCGTTTCCACTTCCATTTTGAAACCATCATCATCAAATTATATATATTCCCAAAAGACAAAGTAACAAACTAGTAAAAGAAGTCATTAGAGGAAACACTTTACTCCGGAAATGTCGTCGCTTCTCTCTCTCTCTTCTCACTCTCCCCTTTATTTCATGTACTGTTCTGTACTCCCTCTCTCATTTATTAATTTGACATTATACACACACATCTATGCATACATATTAGTATATACATATAGAGAGGAAATAACCCAGCACTGTCGGCTTCAACCAAGCAAAGTCCATCCTCCTCAACACCCCCCCTTCTCTCTCTGTCTCTCAATTTCGTCCAAATTTTTTTCAAAGAGCTCACCCAATTTCTCAAATTTGCAACACACTCAAATTGAAGATTTCAGAAGCACACACACCCAAATCCATCTCTCTCTCCTTCGATTTCTTTCACAGGAAGAACAAAGCAAGATCTCTAAATTTGCCGCTGCAGCGTCGATGCTGCAGTGTCCGTGTTCGCCCGCTCCGTTGCCGTTCGGGCAACATCCAGACCGAGCAGCTGCTGGGCGGCTCGCACCCACCGCCGTCGCCGCTCCGGCAGCCCCGATTAACCCGCAGATAAGTTCCAGATTTGATTTCGTGACTTAAAGTTCGATTCTTTAATTCAGTTGCTTCTATTAAGAGGTTAATTGCAGATTCTGGTAACAGTAGGGTGTGATGTATGGATGCAGTAGTATGAAATTGAAATTGAAATTGAAATTGAAATTGGAAATGGGTGGGAGATGTGTATACCTTCGATTTGCAGTCAGATTGTGAAAGAATAGATGATGAATCTTTCCTTGATTTTAGTTCTGGATTTCTTGAGTTCGATTGAGTAGAGGTTGAGAAGAATTAGTCTTGTTCTTGTGAGTTCTTGCAGATTTGCAGAGAAGCGTAAATGGGTGACATCTGATTTGTGGAAGGAGTATTATAGAGAGGAGGCGGCTTGGTTTAGATATGGGAGAGATTCATGGAGTGGGGAAACGGTTATAACGTGGGAAAAGGAGTGGAGGCGTTTTTCCTCTTTTTTTTTGAACTTTAATTTATTAATTAGGTTTGTTTAATATTTTATTTGCAGATCACGGAGGAGGAAAATCTCATCACGGAGGAGGAATATCAATGAAAAAATCTTTATTTAATATTTGAATTAATGTCGATTGATGATCGAATCAACCGGGAGGATATTCAATTAGATTAGTTTAATTCACATTCCATTGTATTTTATTTTAAATTGTGCCGTCCACAATTTATTTATCACGGACTGGATCTTTATATTATTTATTCAATTTATCAGATCCAACACGGAATCGAGTCCAATAAATATTCCTCACAAAAAGGAATTATTTAAATTCGCATAATATTTTATTTCACAACTTCTAGTCCACCAACAATTAATTCACCAACAATTAATTCACCAACAATCAATTCACGGACTACGCAAAATTAAAAGCATAAGTAATTTAGGGTTCACAAATTAGGTTTAGAAAAACGGGGGCGTTACATCCTACCAACCTTAACAAAAATTTCGTCCCGAAATTTGTTACTCTCAAGTAAAGAGTTCTAGGTACAATTCCATCATCTTATCCTCATTCTCCCACGTGGCTTCTTCATACCCATGATTTTCCCATAATACTTTCACACAAGCAACAGGTTTATTCCTCACATTCTGGATCTTTCGGTCTAAAATGGATTGGGGTCTCTCCTCATAGCTCAAGTCTGGATTCAACGCGACTTCCTCAAAACGGATCACGTGCTTTGGGTCGAACATGTATTTCCGTAACTGCGACACATGGAAAACGTTGTGCACATTTCCAAGGTTTGGTGGTAGCGCCAATCGATATGCAATGGGGCCCACTCCTTCAAGAATTTCATAAGGCCCAATAAATCGCGGCTTCCATTTGCCCTTGACGCCGAATCGTGTTATCCCTTTTGACGGGGATACTTTAAGGAAAACTTGTCGCCAGCTTGAAATTGTAAATCAGTTCGTCGGACATCCGCGTATGATTTTTTTGTCTGTCTTGAGCTTCTTTTATCATTTCATGAATTTTCTGAACCATTCCTACCATTTCTTCAACTGCATCGGGTCCAAGTATTCTTCTCTCGCCAACTTCGTCCCAGTAGAGCGGTGATCTACACTTTCTTCTGTATAATGCCTCATACGGCGCCATGTTTATCGTTGCCTGGAAGCTATTGTTGTAGGCAAGCTCGATCAATGGTAGTGCTGCCTCCCAACTTCCTCCTCGGTCGAGTACCACGGCTCTCAGCATATCTTGGAGAGTTTGGATCGTTCTTTCGGACTGTCCATCGGTTTGAGGGTGGAATGCCGTGCTGAAGTTCAATTTGGTTCCAAGCTCCTTCTATAGACTTATCCAAAATCTTGAGGTGAATTTCGGGTCACGGTCGGACGTGATAGTCACTGGGACTCCATGCAATCGAACTATCTCCCTTATGTAAATTTGAGCTAGTTTGTTGGACCCATAGCTTATAAGAATCGGTATGAAATGCGCACTCTTGGTAAGCCGATCTATAATTACCCAAATGGCGGTGTTCCCTCTCAGAGTCCTTGGCAACCCGGTCACGAAATCCATGGCGATGTGTTCCCATTTCCACTCGGGAATCTCTAGTGGTTGTAACTTCCCATACGGTCGTTGATGTAGAATCCTCACTTGCTGACAGACTAAACATCTCTCGCCGAATGACACTATGTCCCTCTTCATACCATTCCACCAAAAGGACTTCCTCTGATCTTGATATATTTTCGTACTTCCTGGGTGAGCGGTGTAAGGAGTCTCATGCGCTTTACTCATAACCTCGTTTTTTAGTCCCTCGTTATCCGGCATGCATAGCCTTCCTTCGAAAGTAAGGGCATTGTCACCATCTTCACTAAAATTCCCAGATTCACCAGTTCGCACTTCTATATGAATTTCCTCCAATTTCGCATCCATCCGTTGTGCTTCAATAATCCTCGACCTTAGATCAGGTTCAACGGCTAGAGTGGTGATTCGTGCATCCACTGTTTCAGGTGCCCTCACCACTTCCAAACGCATCTTGCTGAACTCGCAAATTAGGCGTTCCTCTGTGGTGAGAAAAGTGGCTAGTTAGGAATGGTCCTTCCGGCTCAATGCATCTGCTACCACATTTGCCTTGCCGGGGTGATAATTGATGCCACAATTGTAGTCTTTCACCAACTCGAGCCATCCTCGTTGCCGCATGTTCAAATCTTTCTGCTCGAAGAAGTACTTCAGGCTTTTGTGATCCGTGAAGATCTCACATCGGACTCCGTAGAGGTGATGTCTCCAAATCTTTAAGGCGTGTACTACCGCTGCTAACTCCAAGTCGGGTTGGATAGTTCAACTCGTGTGGCCTCAATTGTCGTGATGCATAAGCAATCACTTTGTTGTTCTGTATCAACACACATCCAAGTCCCACCTTCGAAGCGTATGTGTATACCACGTAGTTCACTCCATGTTCTGGCACAGCTAGAATCAGTGTACTAGTTAGCTTTTCCTTCAACAGTTGGAAACTGGCCTCACACTCCGGGGTCCAATTGACTTTTACCCCCTTCTTGAGTTGTTGAGTCATTGGTCTCGCTATCTTGGAGAACCCTTCAATAAACCTTCGGTAGTATCCTGCCAAGCCTAGGAAACTCCGAATCTCGTTTGGTGTTGTAGGTGCTTTCCACCGTTGTACCGCCTCAACCTTAGCAGGATCCACTCGAATTCCTTCTGCCGCCACGATATGACCATGGAAATTTACTTCCTTAAGCCAAAATTCGCACTTGCTGAATTTAGCATAAAATTTCTCACTCCTCAACGTCTCCAAAGCGATTCGCAGGTGCTCCTCGTGTTCCTTCTCATTCCTCGAATAGACGAGTACATCATCTATGAATACCAAAACGAATTTACCCAAGTATGGGTGGAATACCCTGGTTCATCAAATCCATGAATGCTGCAGGTGCATTCGTCAATCCCAACGGGATCACCACAAACTCATGGTGACCATATCTCGTGCGAAAAGCAGTCTTCGGTATGTCTTCTCATCGGACTCTCAACTGATGGTATCCGGACCTTAAATCCATCTTTGAGAACACACCAGCTCCTCGAAGTTGATCAAATAGGTCATCTATTCTCGGCAGTGGATATTTGTTCTTGAGAGTCATCTTGTTCAACTCTCTATAATCGATACACATTCTCATCAATCCCTCATTCTTCTTAACAAAAAGCACAGGCGCGCCCCACGGTGAAATACTGGGTCTAATAAAACCCAAGTCCATAAGCTCTTGTAGTTGTATCTTGAGTTCTTCCAACTCTTTTGGCGCCATTCGATATGGGGCCTTGGACACCGGTGCCGACCCTGGCTCTAGGTCGATTGTGAACTCCAACTGTCGATCTGGCGGTGGTCCAGGTAACGCTTCAGTAAAGACGTCTGAAAATTCTCGTACCACAACGACATCCTCCACTTTCCTTTCCTCCTTCTCATCTCCTTGTAGATAGACCAGATGGGCAGTGAGCCCTTTTCTTAACATCGTTGTGGCTTGGAGTGCGGAGATGATAGACGTTTTTCTGTTCACCGTGATTCCATGATACACGATTGGTTCCTTTCCGGGGACTTGTAATGATATTCGTCTCTCCTTACATCGAATCGTAGCAAAATTTGCAGTCAACCAATCCATTCCCAAGATTACATCGACATCCTTCATGGCCATAACTTGTAAGTCGTGCACGACTAGCCTAAGTTCTCCCATAACAATTTCTATGTTCGAGCATGTTCGAGAAATTTCTATTACCCCTCCCACTGGTGAGGTCACCATCATCTTATGTTCAGATTTATTAGCAGGCAACTTAATGTGTCCACACATAGTTCTGCCAAATTTCCGCTCTCGTGACTCCCTTGTTCAGTCTTGGTTTGTCTAGAACTCAGCGCATACGCTCTAGCCTGGGAGGGAAGTCTTGAGCGGTGAGGTTGTTGTTGTCGCGGAGATTGATCACGATTCATCCTTAGTTCAGCCGGTGGTGCCCTCGACTGCTGACGGAATCCTTGATTGTTCTGCCTTGATCCCATCCCCGCATTCTTGCTCGGACACTCTCCAGAGAAGTGACCATTTCCCCCACAATTAAAGCACTTGGTAGTGTTTTGCATCATACACTCTCCGAAATGGTACCTGGAGCACACATTGCATTGTGGTGGTCTGGGTCGGAAGTCACCCCTATGATTAGAGAAATTTTGTCTGTCCCCATACTGTGGTCGGTTTTGGGTGGGCTGGTATCCCTTATTTTCATAGGGAGCCTTATTTTTCATCTCACTTTCTCTTCTCTCGAGAATAATGTGGTGGAGGCAGTGCCAGTGTAGTGTTTCACATCGCCCTCTCCTTGGGCATAGCTTCCTCAACATCGAGTGCGAGGGCTAACGCTTCCGCGTATGTAAGTCTCCCATGACTAGCCAATGACATCTTTATCTCATGCCTTAGACCTTCACGGAACTTATCGGCCAGCTTATCGTCGGTGTCAACTTGTTCAGGTGCATACCGAGTCATATCGCAGAGCGCGCGATCATATTCCGTCACCGACATGCGTCCTTGGGTTAAGTTGTAAAACTCAGCCGCCTTTATCTTTCGGTAACTTTTTTTTGGGTATACTTGTATATTTCCGCCTTAATGTCCTCCCATGTCATTGTATCCACTTTCTTAGGGGCCAGGTCCCTTGCTTGGTCCCACCTAAAGTCGGCCGAATCCGTGAGTTGGTAGGTTACATAAATCAATTGCTCTTCCTCGGTGCACTTCAAGAATTCGAAGATGCTCTCCAATACGCGTATCCAAGTCTCGGCCTTTGCTGGCTCTCCTATCCCATCGAATATAGGAGGATTTTGCTTTAGCAAAAACTATTCAATATGCCATTCTGGCTTAGGTGGAGGAGGTGATGGTGATGGTGCTTGCACGCGTTTCTCCTTTCGATTGTTTCACATTTTAGTTGATTCAATTTCGCCACTTGCTGGACGATTTCCTCTCATCTACGACCTTCATTCGTATATCTCAATCTATCAGGGTACTCGTATTTTCATTCCATTAGTATCGTACAACGATGATCTTATGCGACGACCTTAATACTCCGACTCTCAGTTGTTATCCGTATCTCTCTTGATCAACCACTTACATAAATCCTGAGCCGCAAAACGTGATCATTTGATGTACACGACTTCTCTAAACTTTTGTTTCTCAAGACCTAATGTCTGGTATGACGTAACGTTCGATTCTTTGGTTGCTTGCTACAACTAAGCATAGATGCGAAAATATTCGACTCCTCGTGTTGTTGGTGTATCATTTTGTATGTGTCTCTTGAAACTTATTCCTCATATGTGTTTGCAGAGATCGAGCCATTGTCTTTCTTGAGAGTCTTGTATCAAGAATTTAGAAATCTATTTAACAGTCTTACTTGGATCAGAATGGGTTTCAACATGAGGAGCACTATTGAAATTGCCCTTGATTTAAAATGGCTCCGAAAATGACTCAAGAGGAACAAGAATGAGTCATTACTTTCATTAAAAGGAAACAGTGATGCATCACTTGCAAATTGCAGGTCAATCAAAAGTTCTAAATGCACGAAAAGAATACCATTGTCAAGGAGCTTCATAGAAAGAAATTTATGAGAATCCAAGTAAGTACTGTAATTAATTTCATCCATTCTAGCTACAAAGGTGGCACTCCGTCATTTCCCGATGATAATAGAAGCGTTCTCGAAAACTCTAGATTCTAGGTCAAGACTCTCGGTGTCGTTACAGCAATTAACTGTCCTTGAAGGTCACATCTTCATATTGCTTTTGGCACGTCCTAGCGGTCATTCTCATTAAAACACGGTAACTCGACCTTAATGTGTCGTAAGTGTTGTCATATTTGTAACGCGTAGTCGCATTAACGATTGCATTCACTTTATTTGATTGCAGGCACAAATTCTCGTCGTTGTAAGGATACATCACCTAACATTTCTTCTTGTCTTGATCTCGTTAGAAACTTCCTTTCGTTTTGTTCTTATCATCCAGGGAAGACAATAGGCAATTGCAATAATCCGTCTAATTCGAAGTATATCTTCTCGTTTGTCCCATCACTCAGGAAAGTGATATTGTGAGTGATATTGCAATTATCAATTTACAACTATGTTCGAGCACGTTCAGCCTAGCATACTTCTTAGGCACTCTATGTTTTCCAGACATAGTTCATAGTCTCATACTTCAACACATATTCGATCGTTGCTTAATTCAAGCTTCATATGGATTCTACATTTGCAACTAAGTTCAAAATTCCGCATTTCACTTTCATAATGATTCTATACGATACCTCGTACTTCATCAATCATGAATTATCATCACATAAAACGTCATTCATACATTGCGCAGTCAAACATGTTTATCCATATAAACCATTTGGCATTCCATAGCATTTCATCAAGCATATATTAATATTTAAAATAGTAACCCAATCAATCCGTCGCCCATGGAATCACATTTCATAAATCATGCAATTCATGTCCATCTATATACCACAATCACGTAATTGCAACTACACACGCGTCATAGTTTGCGTTTCATAGTTCCAAAATCATATGAATTCAACAAAATATGCATTAGAATTTTCGCCGTTCAAGTATTCAACATATATGTTCTTCAAATTAAATTCGCAGTTCAAACATGTAATAACAAGTCCACGTCTCAAGCATGCGATTCATTTTCATACGTCAATATCCATCACATTCAACACCTTCAATAACATACTTCCATAGTGTCTCACGTCCCATAGTTTGTCGCGTCTCGTATGACCACAATATTTTCCAAAGCCATAGTATTTACTTTAAATTTCCAATAGGCCCAAAATTGCCATTTTCCCAATGAACCATTTTTTTCCATTGAATTTCTAAATTTTCAGTAATTCATTTCAAAAGTCGCCAAAATATTCTTACCTCTTCTTTCGTGGTTGGGCGTGACGAGTTGTGGTGTTGAGCCTTCGACGTTTAACACTTTAGCCAATTAGTACAAGGATAGATTTTGACTCAAAAGACTCTTGGGTCCAGAGCGGAAAGAAACTGAGGCTCTGATACCAAACTGTCACGACCGCCCTTTAGGGGTATTAAATACGGGCGATCGTGATGAAAAGAATTTAATGACACGGACGAAAAGAATTAGGGTTTCAACACAAGTTGGACCACAATTAATATCCCAATAAATAACCAAGAGTTTGATATTATCCAACAAGAAATTCAGAATATCCATTATCCTAACAATTAAAGTTGTCGGCCCCAAATGAAACATAATTAAACGAAACGTCACAGCGGAAACGACCAAGAGAAAGAGTGACGTCATGTGTGAAGACACAACGACACTCAAGGTTCAAAGACAATTATAATCTTAAATTCACTTGCTCAACACCACCACATCCTCGTCGCCGCTCAACCTGCACATAGGGAAAACACATGCAGGGCTGAGTACTATAAAATATACTCAGTGGGCTCACGCCGAAAACATTTTCAATAAAAATATTATTTATCATGCCATACATAAGTAACCACCGGGGTTTAGCTTTAGAAAGGCCCGAGGCACTCAAAATCATTTCCCATTGTAAAAGTCGACTGATCAGTCATTTTCCCATAGACGTTAGCCATATCTGCCAATACATGACTTGGAATGTGGCCACAAACCAAGCCACTAGACCGGCCAGCCCGTACGCTAGCACACGATCTACCATAGGTGTACACTAGTCCAAGTAGGGTTTGCGGCCCTACGAGGACCCGAATTCGATTTATATAACGATGGCACATAGCCATATCAGATAGGCACGTAAAAAAATCAAATCACGGCACGATAAATACAGTTTCACTTCCATCGATAAAATATTTAGGACGTTGTCCTTATTTAAAAGAAAGCCCACCTCGAGTGCTTAATTTGAAATTACGTTCTTTCCCTTGCGATCACGATTCCCTTGCGATGATTCACCTTTAACAATTTATATAACACATAAATCAACACACTTTCAAATTAAATGAATAAGATGCATGCATCCTAAGTCTCCAATTATTTTCCTCGTTCCAGACTACTAATTTTCCACAATTAGAGGCTAAGGTGTTTTTGATGGATTCCGGCAGCTCACGCCCCAACAAATTATATTAGAAACATGTCCAAACCAAATAATTTAGATGGTGTAGGAGAAAGGAAAAATAAATCAATTTCACTCCCAAACCAACTAACACACGTACATACATACTCCCTTCACAACATATACCAATTAATATACTCCGAATTAAAACAGTAACCAATAAAAGGAATAAACAATATAAATATTCCAATACTCAACATATACCTACGTATATAACTACATGCTTACTGTATGAATCAACCATCAAAATAATATTAAAGAGGTAGTAGTTAAATTTAAAATATGGACATGTTACAAAATTGCACTTACTCGTTTCCACTTCCATTTTGAAACCATCATCATCAAATTATATATATTCCCAAAAGACAAAGTAACAAACTAGTAAAAGAAGTCATTAGAGGAAACACTTTACTCCGGAAATGTCGTCGCTTCTCTCTCTCTCTTCTCACTCTCCCCTTTATTTCATGTACTGTTCTGTACTCCCTCTCTCATTTATTAATTTGACATTATACACACACATCTATGCATACATATTAGTATATACATATAGAGAGGAAATAACCCAGCACTGTCGGCTTCAACCAAGCAAAGTCCATCCTCCTCAACACCCCCCCTTCTCTCTCTGTCTCTCAATTTCGTCCAAATTTTTTTCAAAGAGCTCACCCAATTTCTCAAATTTGCAACACACTCAAATTGAAGATTTCAGAAGCACACACACCCAAATCCATCTCTCTCTCCTTCGATTTCTTTCACAGGAAGAACAAAGCAAGATCTCTAAATTTGCCGCTGCAGCGTCGATGCTGCAGTGTCCGTGTTCGCCCGCTCCGTTGCCGTTCGGGCAACATCCAGACCGAGCAGCTGCTGGGCGGCTCGCACCCACCGCCGTCGCCGCTCCGGCAGCCCCGATTAACCCGCAGATAAGTTCCAGATTTGATTTCGTGACTTAAAGTTCGATTCTTTAATTCAGTTGCTTCTATTAAGAGGTTAATTGCAGATTCTGGTAACAGTAGGGTGTGATGTATGGATGCAGTAGTATGAAATTGAAATTGAAATTGAAATTGAAATTGGAAATGGGTGGGAGATGTGTATACCTTCGATTTGCAGTCAGATTGTGAAAGAATAGATGATGAATCTTTCCTTGATTTTAGTTCTGGATTTCTTGAGTTCGATTGAGTAGAGGTTGAGAAGAATTAGTCTTGTTCTTGTGAGTTCTTGCAGATTTGCAGAGAAGCGTAAATGGGTGACATCTGATTTGTGGAAGGAGTATTATAGAGAGGAGGCGGCTTGGTTTAGATATGGGAGAGATTCATGGAGTGGGGAAACGGTTATAACGTGGGAAAAGGAGTGGAGGCGTTTTTCCTCTTTTTTTTTGAACTTTAATTTATTAATTAGGTTTGTTTAATATTTTATTTGCAGATCACGGAGGAGGAAAATCTCATCACGGAGGAGGAATATCAATGAAAAAATCTTTATTTAATATTTGAATTAATGTCGATTGATGATCGAATCAACCGGGAGGATATTCAATTAGATTAGTTTAATTCACATTCCATTGTATTTTATTTTAAATTGTGCCGTCCACAATTTATTTATCACGGACTGGATCTTTATATTATTTATTCAATTTATCAGATCCAACACGGAATCGAGTCCAATAAATATTCCTCACAAAAAGGAATTATTTAAATTCGCATAATATTTTATTTCACAACTTCTAGTCCACCAACAATTAATTCACCAACAATTAATTCACCAACAATCAATTCACGGACTACGCAAAATTAAAAGCATAAGTAATTTAGGGTTCACAAATTAGGTTTAGAAAAACGGGGGCGTTACATCTAGGATGGCGCGGTATCCTTGCCCCCTTCTCAACCACTTGAGCTAAGGGGCTTGGATAGTTAATGCGTTTGGGTAGTTAATGTTAGAATTTTTCAGGTTTAGGGTACCCGAAACTCTTATTAGGGTATCCGATTAAACCCGATTAATTATGTATTATTGATAAATATTTTTATTTAGTATAGGGCCATAGGCTCGTAGGGTAAATCTAGGGTAAATTTATTTAATCTCTTTTATGTTTCAATTTATGCCAAAAATTTCTTTATTTTAAAATTAAGTAGTGTCTATTTGATTATTTGTCTAATGTCTATTTTATATATATTAGAAATTTAGAGAAAGCTAAAACATTAGAAATTCAGAATTGAAGTTTAGACTTTTAATAGTAGTCAATAAATAGTAGTATTGTGTTATTTTTAATAATTTATATTCTCATCTCAATATAATTTATATAAAAGAATAAATTTGAAATATAAGAATTCCGGGTTTATGAGTACCCGATTAGTTGGGTTTGGGTACCAGCATCAGGTATTAGGGTACCCGAATTCACATGCAGGTCGGGTATTGGGTATGATATTTTTGAGATTTCGGGTTCGGGTACCCGAATTTTCGAGTTTGGATTACAAGCCTAGAAAAAATAGTTCGCTTTTCTCATTTCAGTCTGTCTCTTGTTAATTAATTAATTTATTTTTTTGATAAAATTTCTTTTTAACTTCATTAATAGTGATATTTTAATATTTTTACTTTCTATATTTCTTCTATTTTATCAATTTTATATTAAAACGCATGTTATTTTCAATTTCTCTATTTTTATGCGATATGTGTAATTATTGTGTATTATAGATTCATAAGGAGAATTGAATTTTAGATCTCTTTGTAGATATATGAATGCTCGATTGTAAATCAACTCATACATCTATCATAATTAACTATGGATTATGAATAGTAGAAGATGAAGTATTGACAAATCGAAAGAGATATCAACACATTAATAGGAAAACTAATAAGAGTACATTAATAGTTGACGCAGAATAATAATAACCAATGGATAGAAGATTGACAATCAACTATTTTATATTTGTAGTTGAAAATTTAGTCATTAGAAAAGTAAAAATACAAAAGGTGTTTATATGTCCTCTCAAGTACATAAGTAGATTTTCAAGGAGTGGCAATTGACTTAAAAGAAGTGTTGTGCCTACCTACTAATTGCTTTTCCTCTATCGAAGATGTGTTCAATATATTGTGATAATAAGGCCGTAATCACTAAATCAAAAGACTCGCTTCAAGATGATCGAACCAAATATATTGTGGTGGACAAATACTTTATTAATGACTAAATAGAAGTTAGAATAGTGGCGTTATTTATTTGAACATGAGTGGACAGAAGATAAAACTATGAACTTAATTATTTCTAAAAGTTTTAACAAGTAAAGGGGTGGCGAAATGGGTTACCCGTGGGTACCCGTACCCGATTTCAGCTAAATTTGTTGTCCCAATACCCGTCCCGCAACATATCGTGATTACCCGATACCGTGTCGAGTATCCCGTATCCGACATTGCGGTATGACCCTTCAATCGTGCAACAAATGCTTCAAACCAAAGGCGAGTTCATTAAACCAAAATGAATTTTGAGATTGTTGCCGCGTAATGATTTCAGTTTTTTGTTTTTTTAATTTGCTCTTCAATCTTCATGTAAAATTCCAACTATCAACTATGCACAAATGTGGTGATTTCTAGTCTCACTTTGAAAATAATCAAAATTTGATCGGAGTATGTATGTACATCATATTTGTATATTTAAATATATAATTTGCACATTTCCAAATTCCAAATTCAAAATTACAATGCAAATTAAAATTTATTGTATTAGTTTTAATTGTAAGATTTGAATAGATTGAGAATAAAAGTAACTGGACACTCTATAGCTAGTTCGGGTGAGTTTTCAAAAGTATATTCATTGAAATATGAAAATATTTTAAAAAAACTCTTAGAACTTTTTTAGATTCTATCAAGTAATTAAATATTGTATATTGTTAATACTAATAATATCGGGTATTATCGGGATTAACGGGTATACCCGTACCCGCAAAACTCTAAAACATACTACCCGATCCTGTCCCGTTTCTCGTTATCGTCGGGTAGCGAGTATCCAATGCCCGGCGGGTATCGGGTCGAAATGGGAATAACCCATTACCCGCTATCCATTTTGCCACCCCTAAGTAAAGTATAGCCGCGTAAAAATAAAGGAACAAAATCAAAATAATTAAAGTGAGAGATCAAGATGAATGCACGCAATGGAGAAACAAAATGAGCAATAAAAACCAAAATTATTAGCCATAAACTTCTTCTATATAGATAATCTTTGATTCAATGGCTGCAAAGATTCCATGTTTTGACAAAAGTTGCATTCCCTTTAGACTTGATGTGTTGATAAGCATAACCTTTGTGTCACTATTTATCTTTTTAATTTCCTAATTATACACGAGAGATACATTATTATTTACAACACGAATCCAAGTCCAATGATCCAAATTGACTCCCTTATGAAGAATGTCGTTATTAAGAAGAAGAAAAAACAATACTAGCACTAAATTTTAAAAAGAAAGAAAAAAGTAATTTATCCAACATTTGAAAATAGAGTGAACTACATAAAAAGTCTCTCGACATTTCTATTTGTGACACTGCAGGCCATTGACAAAAAAAATATCGCCACAAGACTCTGACCTTAAACATAATCACATATCATGTTTTTTCTGACTAAAAGACCCTCCAGCCCTAAAAGGGCATTATGGTCATATCAAACGGAAATATGTAGGGCAACCTGCAACCTGTCGAGATTTGACGTCTGTGCGTCAGCCATCAGGTTTGACGTCTGTGCGTCAGCGGCGGTTTGTATGCAGTTACACCACATATACACGCCACGTATACAATACTCCATTTGTTATTTATCAAATAAATTTCAAAAATTTTACCACCAGTATTTTCAGTCTTCAGTCTCTCCCACCCTGCCTAAAAAATTCACAAAAAAGGTAGTTCACGCTCCACTCTCCCACCTCGCCTAAAAATTTCACAAACTTATTTTCAATCTTCATTCTATCTGCTCCCCTCTGTAAAAATCTCTCTTGCATGAATGGCGCCAAAACGGAAGCGCGCTGGATCCTCAGGCGCATCGTCAAGACGAAATTCGTCTCGTCGTAAAAAGGAACCCACACCCCAGCCATCGCCACCACAACGGCGACCACCACCGAGACATGCACCGGAGGTCATAGATGTGGAAGAAGAAACCTAGGATATCCGAGATCCACAGCTGGATTTTTCATCCCAGAAGATGAATATTAAGTTATGTTTTTAATCCTCAGTTTGTGATTTAGGGTTTAGGAAATTGATTTTTTTGTGAATATTTTTTGGTCCTCCGGAAATTGATTTTTAATCCTCAGTTTGTGATTTAGGGCTCTGGAAATTGAATTTTTGTGAATATTTGTTGGATGTTTTGGTTTGATTTTTGATTGTCCGATTATTGTTCCTTAACAGGGGAAGAACCTGGAAAATTTTCAGTTGCTTTCCATCATGGAGGTTCATTCTTCTTTACCAAAGATGAGAAAAAGTATGTTGGTGGGTATTTGACATTCTTCGATTTCGTAACATAAACCATTTCCAGCTCATAGACCTCTCGAGTATGGTGTTAAAGTTGAAGTATGATAGGAAGATGATATGTGAGTTCTATTATTGTGATCCAAAGTACAGTCATGACTGCGAGGAGGTTTTAATAGGTGGCCCTTTGATGCCCATTGTTGAGGATACACATCTACAGGATTTCCTCAAAGTGGGGGCTACTACGACAAAGTTAGTTCACATTTACGTTGTAGAGATAACCCGGGCTAACGCTATATTAAAAAAATGAAGGATGAAGCGCAGCTTCTCAGATTCAGGGCGTTGAAACCCCTAGGAGTCATTATTGAAGGGATTGAAGAAACTGAGCCAAATGTGGCAAAGCAAAAACCTAGAACGAAGATGAGGCAGAGGGATCAGTTGCAAGGGCACCGGAGTAAGCCTTTGATGATTGGCTGGTATGATAGGGATGTTGAGTTCGAGGAATATCTTACAAAGAGTTAAGAAGATGATCGTGCTCAGATGAGGGGGGACGAGGAGGTAGCTCGTCAAAATTTGGAGAAAGCATTTGAAGCGGTATCATCCGAATCAGTACCATCCGAAGCCCGGTCTCTGCAGTTGGAGAAGTACCAGTAGCAGTACCACACGTTGAATCTATAGCAGAAGTTGGAGCAGGATATGTTGGAGAAGTAGGAGAAGTTGGAGGAGGAGACTCCCATGCACACGTACCAGAGGTAATGAGTTGTGATTTACATAATTGATTTAGTACCTCATTTGTGATTTTGTGTACATTTTGTGTACCTCATTTGTGTACCTCATTTGTGATTTAGTACCTCATTTGTGATTTTGTGTATTGTAGGATGTACCTAGACCTTCATTTGTTGACCATTCCAATCCGATTGGTCCAAGTGTCCATGTTGATGAACCTGCAACTGAATCTGAATCTGTAGTTCACCAACCAGATTCGGACAGGGCAGGAGCATTTGTAGATGAAGACGTGTACCAACCGATCATGAACAGTGGTTTTCAACCACAACCGGACATACGGGTAGACAACGAATTCTTTCCGATCGTTGAGGACATACCAATGAATTGTTCATGTCCGAAGTTGACACTCATGTGCAAGAGTCAGCTCCAACTGAAGCAGCGTCTGAAGAACCCGTACCAGTTGTAGGAGAAGTACCCCAACAAGTTGTCCAAGATGATGTTTATTGTCCTTCTTTTGAGTATGTTCCCGACAGATGTCATCTTCACAATGAGGGAAATAATGAAGATGATGATGCTGATGAGGTCAGCCATTTTATCTCGTTGGCCAACATGTGTCGAGATGAACATATGTTTACCTCATACTACGAGTCGTTATGTCGGCAACAACAACCGGAACAGGAAGCGGGACAACAGTGGAGTGCGGAGCCGGAGACCGAACCACAAGGGTCTGGACAGCAGACTGGTGAAGGCAGCGGAGGGTCCAAGAAAAGGCGAAAGTTTTCCCCAGTGGTGGAAAAAAGGAACTCGTCGGATACAAACCCACTATACGAGCAAGAAACAGTGAATGAGCTATAAGATCTAGAGGATTTGGAAGGGTTGGGTAGAAAGGGTATCAAGTACAACCCTTTCAAGCTGACCAATGAGCTTCCAGCTTGGAAGCCTGGTGATTTTTTTAAGGATCGAGATTTCTTCTATTAGATCATTCGCCAGTACGCGATAATGACCAGACGACGTGTACATGTATCCAAAAATTATGGCAAGAGACTTCGTGTCATTTGTAAAGGCAAGGCATGCGAATGGTATGTGTATACAAGGAAGATCGAAATCCACAACAATACCGATTTTGTGGTAGTGAATATGCAGAGAGATCATGCTCACACGTGCTCGCAAGTGTTGGATCAGAGATGGCTCACGTCCAAGTGACTAGCTGAGCGTTACATGGAGAAAATCAAAGCGAATCCCCACATTCCATTGGCAGATATACGGCAGTGTGTGGATGAGGAGTTCGGGCTGAAAGTTGATAGGATGAATGCATATCGCGCAAGAGACAGTGCATTAGAAGGTATCTTTGGCAAGGTGGGCCTCCAATACCCGAGACTGTTCGACTACAAAGCTGAATTGGAACGGACACACCTTGATTCGAGTGTGCATATACACTACGAGAACTTCAGGGATCATGAAGCTGTAGGCCCGAGATTCTTGAGGTTTTATTGTTGCTCCTGGCCTTTGAAAAATGGTTGGATGCGTTTTTGCCATCCAATTATCTTCTTGGATGCCTGTTTCTTGAGAGGTATGTACAGAGGCCAACTTATGACGGCCATGAGAATTGACCCAAACAACGGTTGGTGGCCTATTGCGTGGGCGGTGACTGAGGCTCAAAGTTATGCTCAGTGGAAATGGTTCCTCGGCTACCTAGCAGAGGACCTTCACATACATGAGAATGCCCCAAGATACGTCTTCATGTCTGATCAGCAAAAGGTACGAGTAATGTGATTTCAGTAAAAAGTGTATACTATAATTGTGATTTTTAGATAATACTACTTTAGCTGTGATTTGACCTATAGATTAATAGTTCGATTGTGATTATAGATTTTGTGTTTGTGTTATGGCTTATACATGTGCTAATATGGGTGTTGTGTTACATGAATTTTGGAATGGTCTTGCAAAAGCCATCCTTGAGGATTTCCCACAGAGCGATCATCGCTTCTGTGTTCAGCACATATACAACAACTTCAAGAAGAGATTCATCGGGGAGAATTTTAAGGAAATATTGTGAGAGCTTGCATCGAGTACAACCCACGAACAGTATGTGGAGCGGATGGATGCATTGCGGATTATATATCCCCAAGCACATCAATACCTACTCAGTGTTGCTCCAAGAGAAAAATGGGTGAATGCATATTTCTCTTCACATATTTGTTGTGATATTATCCTCAACAATATATGCGAGACCTTTAATTCGAAGATTGCAATTGCTCGAGAGTTGGCCATTATTACCATGTTGGAGGGGATCTGGACGAGTCAAATGGAGAGGATTCAGATTAGAGGCCAGTGGATCAAGACATACGATCACACACTGCCGCCCGTTATCAAAGAGAGTGTGGATAAGTTGTACGTGGGGGCTTCTTCCTGGAGATCAACATGGAACGGAGAGGATTCGTACCAAGTGTCGGGACTGTCTGGCCAGTATGTAGTGAACATGCGTGAATTTACTTGCTCGTGCAGATTATGGCAGCTGACTGGGATCCCGTGCAAACATGCCATCGCTACAATTAACAAGAATGAGAAGGACGTATCCGATTATGTCTCCCGCTATTATTTACGGTCCACAATGTCGATTCTGTACGAGAATGTCCCGTACCCAATCAATGGAATGGATAATTGGCCCAAGACTTCTGATGTTGGATTTAAACTGGCACCCCCGAGGACAAAGCGACAGAGTGGACGACCAAATAAACTGAGGCGTGAAGAGCCCCAGGTTCGTCATCATGAGGATGGATCTGAGTCACTACGATGAACCTTTGTACTCAGGTGTCGTCGGTGCGGACAAGATGGTCATAATAGGAAAACATGCACCAATGATCCTCGTGTAGATGCTCAAACCGAAGTTGGACAGAGTTCACAGCCCAGTGAGCCCAGTGAGCCACCCACGACGGACGGCGGTGACAGGACTGAGTCGTCTAACGTGTTTCAAAATGAAGAGGTATTATTCAGTACGATTATATGAATTCCCTATTCGTTGGCCTGTATTTTAATGGTTTGTTTGTTACAGACCAATCTACCTCGGCGGGAGCGACCTAGCACACGTCGGTCATGCGGTCAAACCAAGAGGTAGTGTTCAAGATCAATTTTTCACTTTTCATTTCCTAAACATTGCCAGTCAATTTGACTAGTTTGTTGTTTGTTGTAGACCAATCCCACTGGTCCAAGGGCTAGCACACGTCGGACCAGGACTCAGCCGCAACGCGGTGGCCGTCGCGGGGATTAGAATTGAATAATCGCGGTGATCAAATTTGGGAACCTTAAAAGTCTAAACAATGGTGTTCGTTTTTGTTAGTGTCTTGAAGCCTTTTTTTGTCAAACATTATTCAGATATTAAATACTATGCTTGTTAGGGATCATCATGAGAATGCCCTTATATTCAGATATTAAATACTATGCTTGTATTCAAACATTATGACTATGTTTTTGTATATGCTTTATGAGAAGACTCTTGTATGTAGTTGTAGTTAACTGCATGTTTTGTCTGTATTTTATGACTATACTTTTGTGTATGCTTTATTTGTTTATATCTACCTATACATATATTAATTGAGTACTACATATTTTAACTTTGTACGTAGGGTGTTATTTCACAAAAAGTTTTGTACGTCGGGTGTTATTCAATAAAAAGTTTTGTACGTAGGGTGGTATTTCACCAAAAGATGCGTACTTCATTCGTGATTATAAAACTTCAGAGTGTTAGTTTAATGTAACTATTCGGGAACTTCATTCGTGATTGTAAAACTTCATTCGTGTACACTTATACTTACAGTGGAACTTCAAAGGTTTAGTAGCCAAAAATCCCCTCTTACTGATTGAAGAAGAAAAGTGTTACCATTACATTAGGAAAATAATTACAACGCATAACAGCAATATTACAATCTTCATATTTCGTGACATTTTTTTGGTTTTAACAATTTCTAAATTAAGACGTACACACTCCTTAGTCTTCATGCTCAATTTTAACTTCAGATTTTCACATTCGTCACTTTTCTTGCGCAATTTATCTTCAAGAACATCTTCCACAATATTCTTGCATCGGAGTTGTTCTTCAAACTTGTCTCGTTCGAGTTTGATTCTTTGAAAGTAAGTGTCTTGGCTTGGCGATAGACCCGCATCAAACCAAAGGAAGAATCTGCAATCATCTTCCTTCCATATTGGACAACGATAGTAACGTCGACCAGGATTAGCAGCCGTCCTAGATATCACAATTGCAAATCTCAATTGAAACTTGACCCGAACGATTGAGAACTTGAAGAAGACATTGCAACAAGGACATGAATTGGAAATTAAAACCCACAAAATATTAAAAACTTATACGTCATTATTTATGAAATGAAATCCCCAAAAAATTGCACGACACAGCCAAACACACATAAACCCTAAATTGAATACAACCAAATTCAGCTACAAAATCCACCCAAATTCAGCTACAAAATCGACCCAAATCTGTCAGAGTGCAAGTTACCTAAACTGCGATCTCAAGCTCAGCTATAGAGAATGAATTGAAAAATGAGTACACGACGGTATGGATCACACACATTAGACGAAAGAAAATGGGAGGATGAATTGAAGTGAGAGAAGAGAAATTAATTTCATACCCTTAAAATATAGAGGGAAGTACACAGTTTGGGAAAGATCAACTTTGATTTGAAATGAATCCTAAAAAAATTGCACGACACAGCCTAACACACATAAACCCTAAATTGAATACAACCAAATTCAGCTGCAAATTCCACCCAAAAAATCGACCCAAATCGGTCAGAGTGCAAGTTACCTAAATTGCGATCTGAAGCTCAGCTATAGAGAATGAATTAACAACAGAGTATACGACGGTAGGGATCACACGACGAAAGACAATGGAAGGATGAATTACAGTGATAGAAGAGAAATTAATTTCAAACACTTAAAATATAGATGGACAGTACACAGCCTTGGAAAACATCAACTTTAATTTGACAAAAGTGCAGAGCTAATGTCTGCAAATGTGCAGCTGTGTGCAGAGTAGGCCTGCAAGAAAGGGTAATATGACTGAAATGCCCTTCAAGGCATTTGGGTATTTTGATCCGAAAATTGGCTACAAAAACATGATATGTGATTATGTTTAAGGTTAGAGTCTTGTGGCGATATTTTTTTTGTCAGGGGTCTGCAGTGTCACAAATGGAAACGTCAGCAACCATTTATGTAGTTCACTCTTGAAAAAAAAGAAGTTTAATTATTGGTGTGGGTTTGCTGCATGATCATGAAATCCATATCCCCAATCCTCGCGTTCACACCCGCCGGCGACGCTGCCCTGTTCATCGCCTCCCCACCGCCAAACCTCTCCCCACTCCCCACCATTCTCGACTGCGCCTCCGTCTGCGGGCTCGGCGGCGACTTCGGCTTCTCCATCATGAACTCCAGCGGCTCCCCTATCAGATCCGGCGGCAGCAGCAGCGGATTCCCCGCCACCAGCGCCTGATGGAATCCGATGCTAGGGTTTTTCATCCCGCTCAGCACCGACTTGTATACGTCCTCCATCTGCTTCTCCTTCTGCGCCGCGAATTCCAAATCCAGCTTCAGATTCGGACTCTCCTGGTGATTGCTGAACATATTCTCCTGGAAATTCACATCCTGGAACAGATTCGTCGGCCTCACCTGCGGCAATTCCATGTCGCCGCCGCCGCCGTGGCACATCTGCAGATTCGGCGGCGGCGGCGGAGCTTCGTGATTTGCCACCGAATCGCCGTTGTTTGGTAAATTACTTTTCGATCCTCCGCCTGGTGACGTGGACACCTCGAAGGCCTGCATCACTTCGCCTTCCTCCACCATCCTCAGGTCTCCGGCGACGTTATAAGCGGTCTTGCCTTCGTCGGGATTGGTGGGGGCTTGGGGGGGCAAGGGGTTAGGGATAGGGATTGGGATTTCGATTTCTCTTCTTTGGTGCATTTTGGCGTGCGGAGCGACGTCGTTTGAGGGGGTCAAAGCGATGACGTTTCGCGGCTGGAAGACGAGGCCGCGGAAGAAGGTGAGGTTGTTGCCGATTCGGATGGAGATGAGGTATCCGGCGTCGAAGGAGCCCTCCACCACTCCGTAGACCGAGGACCCCACCATGGCATCGTCGGCAGCAATGGTGGGGTTCTTGTCGGGATCTGCTGGTGGTGGTGCTGGTGCCGGAGGAGTCGGGTAGATGGATTGATTGGCGGCGTGGTTTCTCATTAGGGTTGAATATTCCGGTGAGGATAAGGTGGATGCGCTGCAGAGGTTGCTGTCCTTGCGCGGGCGGCCGCGCTTGCGCTTTTCCCTCACGGCAATCGGAACGTCCTCCATCCTTGATATGTATAACCAACTTTTACTCGAACTTGCTGGCCCTGTAAAACAATGAAGTTTGGTCAAATTTTAATCTATTTCGTAACTTTTAAAATCAGTTATGCTGAAACTTTTTGATGAAATCGTACTCCAGTTGACACCATTTAATATGACAATCGAAAAATCATACATGGACGTCATTGCCGATGAATTAAACAATATTGTCTACTCGTAGAATCAACGACATCGTTTCATTGAAAAATATGAACAATATATAATCAATAACAAATCCAAAATTTATACTAGTAGTTTTCATGAGTGATTTTCAAAATTCAACAATTAACCAAATTTTGACCAAATCATGTTTTTCTAGCAATTTGATAATGAACATGCATGAGATTAAGCATAAAGCAAATATGTTCATGAAAGAAAAATTCTAAAGTTTCTCTCCCAAATGCATAACTTTTATAGGGATTTGGGGTTCTAAATAAAGTTAATGTTTGGCCTGATAAAAAAATACTTTAACATGATTCTAATAGTGATTAAATTGTCACCTCAAATATGAGATAACACTCACGGTCGATTGAATCTGATCCAAGCCTCTTGGCGAGAGAAAGGTGCTTCTCACCTCTCTACATACAAAATCAAACTCATATAGTCAGTGATTGGATAACGTCACAATTCAATTCAACAACAGCAATAATCATAATAAATTGAACATTAAAATCACTAATAACCACAATGTGCACAAACTGAAGTGACGTATTTATTGGATCAAATGATTTCAAAATGCATCAAACAAACATAAGAATTACTATTCGTAAAAAATCAAGAATTAAAGCATAAAATTAAGAATTAGCACCTAACCTCTGTTAAGGCTTCGAGATAAGGGATAAAAATGATGAGCGTAGCCTGAAATTATGTCTCTGCGTATCACTTTCTGCTTCCACAATATTGAAGTATGATAAAAAAAAAGGCAATAATGAAGAAAATAGGAAAAAAAATAGAAAATATTTAAATGTGCTAAGAGTGTGTGTTTCTGTTATGCAAATCTGGGAATCAATCTACGCCGATAAAGAATTAAGGAACAGAAAGAGTAAACAAGGGAAGGAGAAGAATCAAATATTGACCACACCACAAATTTCTATTTAGTTGCATATTTTTAGCATCCAAATAGAATGGGCTTCAATCTAAATCTATAATTAATAGCCCAAACATGACCTATGTGCTATGTGTTTGTATGGTCCAAAGTCTCGATAGTTAGTTCTAGTAGGCCTTTCGGTCAAAAAATAGGAACAATAGAAACATGTAGATGGTGATCGTCGGATTATTTAAAAATGCAACTAAATGATAAAATATTAGAAATAAAAAATATCAACACAGTTTCAACGTAATGTCAACACAGCATCAACCGTTGGCACTATGTTGATATTTTTTGTTGCTATTATTCTGTCATATGTTGACATAAACTAATGATCTAGATTATAGTTCAGAGTTTGTATTTAGAGTTTGCATTTGATTACATTCTTATATATTTGTTGATTGTCAATATATCAAGGTGGCGAGCAGGATAATATGGTTTGATTAAATATTTGATATTATGGTTTGATTAAAATATTTGGCAATATTTGATCGTAACTTTAAATTTAACTATTCCCTCCGTCATCATTTGATCCGATACAGATTTTAAGAAATGTAATTAAAATTGCGTTAAAAAAATTAGTAATATGTCAGTCTTACTTTTATATTAGTTTGATAATAAAATGTGAGTGAGAATGAGTTAGTAGAATGTGGGGTCTACTACTAAAAATCATAGAAGTAAAATATGTTAAATTTTTAGGGACGGAGGAAAATGGAAATAAGTGACAAATTTTCAAGAACGGAGGAAGTAATTTTTATCGTTACATATTACATTGGTCAATAGTCCAAGTAATGAAGTTGGGTTAGCTAAAACCCGAACCTTTAGAATTAGAGTTGAATTTATAACCCAGTAAAATAACAATCTGATCTGCTCACTCGATTAACACGCAATTCGAGTAAGATTGATCCAAAATCTGCTAGACTGACTCGATTGACATCGCTAAATATAATTATTAATATATTATATCATCATAGACTTATACTATACCCCATAGGGGAGTGATCAATTGCCAACTCACTCTCTAGTTGCTAACTACAACTAATTTAAGACCATATCATTTTAGAAATCTAGTGGTCTAAAATTTTCCACGTGTAATTTTCGTTTTTATTAATTAAATTGAAAAAATAAAAAAAGTGATAGAGACATTTCATTTTGAGCACTCGTTTTGAAAAAATGATAATAAATGGTTAAAGTAGAGAAATAGTAAAACTAAGATAGAGAATATGGTAGATAATTATCTTCTCTACACTATTCTCTATCTTACTTTACTCTTTATCTACTTTAACCATTTATTATCATTTTTTCAAAACGAGTGTTCAAAATGAAATGCATCTATTACTATGGAACGGATGGAGTACCAAATTATGGTTTTGGATGAAAATGTCAATATAGTGTTTTGAAAATATCAACACAATGCTTTGAGAATGTCAGCACATTGATTTAAAAATGACATTCTACACGTATTATATTGACATATTTTATATATTATGTTGATATTTGTTGCTGTACGAAAAAATAAAAAAAAAATTATTTTTTTTTCAAATATTGACATGGGAACATATGCAAGTGAGACCTCGTTAGAATTCTTATGAAATTATCTTTAATTTGATATATGTTGTGCGAAAAAATAATTTAAATCGAGAAAGTTATATGCGTTTAAAGTTATGTGATATTTTTCAAAAGTTAATTATAACTGATTTGTTATCAATTGACCTTAATATTCTTATTGACATTTTTTATTGATCGTATTGACATTTTAAAGCGGATGATCTTGACCTTGATTTGAATATCATTTCTTTCTCGTACCCTATACGAGTAAATAAGCTCTAATTAGTTTCTACTAATTCAACCCAAATAGGATCCGATAAAATTGGCAAGTTATCCAATCGGGTGGAGGGTACGTGGTCAGCATACGACATTAACGACATTCTCGACCACCATGTAAACACATAAATGAAATTTACATTTTGCAAAATTATGGAAGGCGGCTAAAGCTGCTGAATTTCGACAAAACAACATTCCATAAAAGAAAAACATTTCCATCTTCATCTTTAACTCGTGTCGCCTCCACACTCTGCTCCGCCACAATCAAACCGCATGGCGTCGCTTCTCACCAACGGGATCTCCCCCTTTTCGTCTCAGCACGTCTCCAAATTCCCAAAATCCCCTCTATTGCACCCAATCCCCAAATCCCCAATTCTCAGAAACCCTAATTCCAGAACTTCCTTGAAGATTAGGGCCGATGTCGGATATGAGCCCAAGACCACCGTCGATTCTCCAGGTAAGAACTCATCATCCAACGACGATGACCCGCTTCAGAAATTCTTGAAAAGGGATTACAAGTGGGGTTTCAAGCAAGAAATTGATTCTTTCACAATCCCTAAGGGGCTTTCCGAGGAAACTGTTAGGTTAATTTCTTCTAGAAAAAATGAGCCCGATTGGATGTTGGAATTCAGGTTAAAGTCTTATGAGAAATTTGCTAAGATGAAGGAGCCCTCGTGGTCTGATAATCAGTACCCCAAAATCAATTTTCAAGATATTTGTTATTATTCGGAGCCGAAAAAGAAGCCAACTTTGAATAGTCTTGATGAGGCTGATCCTGAGCTAGTTATGTATTTTGAGAAGCTTGGGATTCCGTTGAATGAGAGGAATCGATTGGCTAATGTTGCAGTGGACGCTGTTCTAGATAGCGTTTCCATCGCGACTACTCATAGGAAGACTCTAGAGAAGTCCGGTGTTATCTTTTGCTCGATTTCAGAGGCTATTAAGGAGTATCCGGACTTGATTAGGGAGTATCTAGGTAGGGTGGTGCCGGCTGATGATAACTTCTATGCTGCTTTGAATGCGGCCGTGTTTAGTGATGGCTCCTTTGTGTATGTGCCCAAGAACACCAAGTGTCCGATGCAAATTTCGACGTATTTTAGGATAAACGCGATGGAGACGGGACAGTTTGAGAGAACCTTGATAGTTGCAGAGGAAGGGAGCTTCGTGGAGTATTTGGAGGGATGCACTGCTCCCTCTTATGACACGAATCAGTTGCACGCAGCTGTGGTGGAGCTGTACTGCCATGCTGGTGCCCAGATCAAGTACTCCACGGTTCAGAACTGGTATGCTGGCGATGAGGATGGGAAAGGAGGGATTTTTAATTTCGTTACCAAGAGGGGACTCTGTGCTGGTTCGAGATCAAAGATTTCGTGGACTCAGGTGGAGACGGGTTCTGCTATCACTTGGAAGTATCCCAGTGTGGTCTTGGAGGGTGATGATTCTGTTGGGGAGTTTTACTCTGTGGCGTTGACGAATAATTGTCAGCAGGCGGATACGGGTACTAAGATGATACACAAGGGGAGGAATACAAGGAGTAGGATTATTTCAAAAGGAATCTCTGCTGGGCGTTCGAGAAATTGCTACAGAGGCCTTGTGCAAGTAATGTCCGGTGCAGATAATGCAAAGAATTCGTCGCAGTGTGACTCTATGCTCATTGGTGACAAGGCTGCTGCCAACACTTATCCCTACATTCAGGTAGATTCTCCCTTTTTGCTATATGATCTCTTTATTCATGTGTTAGCCTTTTGTTTTATCACCAATTGCCTTAGTCAAATTGATTGTTCCGTGTTAAAGGCATATTGTGAAAATGGTTTTCCTTTATCTGCTGTTTTGATGTCTTTACAAGGCTTATTGTTCTTTTTAATTTGTAGTATATGTTGCTGTTCGGACTATAGTCTTCCTGATTATCCGTAAACTGAAGCTGGAAGCTTTGTGAAGTATACATGATATACTTTTTTGTGAAGAGGGTAACATGATATAGCTAATTTAGGTTGTTTGATGATATCTAATGTTTGGTGTTCATCATATTTGCAATGAAGTGATACTAAATCTGGAGACTAATAATGTAGCTAGATGTGTTTCGTTTTCGTAATACTATATGATACTGATTCATGAAGATGTGTTTAGTACAGCTAGTATCATCTTGACGAACAATTTGATACAAGTTCCCTCGTTCTTTTTGTTGATGACAACAGGCGAAAAACCCAAGTGCTCGCATTGAGCATGAAGCCACGACCTCCAAAATTGGCGAGGACCAGTTATTCTACTTCCAACAGAGAGGCATCGACTATGAGAAAGCTATGGCTGCCATGATCTCAGGTTTCTGCCGGGATGTGTTCAATGAGCTGCCGGATGAATTTGGAGCGGAGGTGAACCAGCTCATGAGCTTGAAACTCGAAGGATCGGTCGGTTAAAGCAACAGTCTCTCTCCCTGCTGTAGTGTTGTAATCTGTACATCTATCTTTGTGAGTTTTGATCATTCAGATTTGTAATATTTAGAAAAATGGAAGTATGTAAAGGTACAAAACTACACAAGGCATAGTCTTGTTACAGTTTAATGATATGTGAAATAAATTACTCCATTTGTGTAAAATTGAACTCACAATCCAATCTCTCTCTCTATGGCTGGGCCTCTATAATTGGGCTAAGCCCAGTCAATTGTACATTATTGGGCCTTCCCGACTAGGCGTATCTGTCACTCTCTTAAACTAAATCTGTGTGCCTTCAAATAGATTTATAAGAATCTTCAATATTTTATTTTCTATTGTATGTGTACATTTATAACAAAATTAATAATGTGAATAATTATTTTTTCAATAAAATGACATAAGATAAGACAGTGCAGTACCCTACCAAGCGAATATAAGGTAGTCCGGGCTTTAAAAATGCCGGCAATGGCAAAACCTTATTATTATTATTATTCTTATTATTATGTAACTCCACGTAATAACAAAAATGATTGGTGTTGACTATGGAAAAAGGGCATGGGATCAGTTCTCTTTTCCTCCTTTTGGGGCCATGGAGGAATCAATGGTTTGAAAAAATGAGCTCAAAAACAAGAACAAAGATGGCTGTATTTGTGAGTGTGGAGAGAGAGAGAGAGTGGTGGGAGGCCAAACCGACATGTCTAGTTGACAAGGACTAATTAACAAAATTATGCATATGAGTTAGTTGGATGAATTAATATTGCATTGCTTCCTACTCATTTATCACATATTTATACGTTACTCTTTCGAGTTTAGGCAAGAACTTCCTCCCTTTATAGGTAATGAATTAATAATGCCGCCGCCCTCCCCAATTTTATTATCAATGCTTACTTCACGAGTAAGCCCAAATACAGAAATTATTGAATTTAATTCTCCCCAATCCCCTAAAAACAGAAATTATTGAATTTAATTCTCCCCAATCCCAAAGTAGTAGTATTAATTTTTTTCTTTTTGCTCCGTCCCTAAAAATGTGAACTTTCTTTTTAGGAAAATTTTCATTTTTCACTATCACAAGTTTCTTTCTATTTCACTTACATTATCAATTTTATATCAAAATTCGTATTGTTTCAAAACGTTTTTATGTTTAAGGGACGGATAAAAAGAAACAATAGTAGTAGTCCTACCTATAAGACAAATGCAATCAAATCCTTTTCGCTTGAATCAATTTAACCGAAAATTACGGTGGTGAGCATAATCAAGTCATAGAGCATTCTGTTAGGGGTCTTGAATCTGGTTTGAAAGAATAAAAAGTATACTTTCCCAATCCCAATCAATAATTTTAATGAGTAACTAAGTTACGTAATTCTGATTTTGACCCCCTATACTAAAAAGTATTAGTACTACTCCAATCAATTTTAAAGCATTAAAAATTGCTAACCATTTAAGCACTTCTATAAAACTAGCATTTAGACTTTAGAGTCAATGATTCAAAGCCTTTTTTTAACTACATTATTGATATCATGTTTTTAGAATCCTAAAATATAAAATACAGCCCTTATACATAATTGAATTATTGAAATAAAATTTCAGGCCAGCTCAGTTTCTTTTCATACTTAAAATAATCCCATTAAATATTAGTGACAGAGAGTGAGTATTGGAAGCCTTGATTTCACTATAAAATGCAGAACCAAACTCTAAAATATGAGCAAACAAAGTCTCACTCATAAAGTAAAGTGTGACTTCTTCATTTCTTGATCTGGAAAAGATGAAAATGGTTGTGATGAACAAGCCATATGCGTATGCGAAGATGGAGAGCGAAGACGGGGAGGAAGTGAAGCACCGGCGCGCGCAGTTCTTGATCTACAAGTCTCTGCAGAAGGCCGACGGCCGGAAGCGGCCGTCGTGGCTTCGGGTGAAGATGTTCAAGTTGAAGATCAAGATTGGGAGGAGGTTGAAGAAGGGCTTCTCCTTGTTTTCTTCTAAGCACCTTGCTTCTCTCATTAAATCTTGCAAGCATTTGTTACATGCCAAAAATCAGCCCAATCTTCACTCAATATTTTGAGTTTTTTTTTTTGTTTTTGAATGTGTTGTGAAATCTGAAGACTCATTGATTGAGTCGAAGATTAGTGAGGGTTGTGGTTGAATTAATTGGATCAATGGTGACATGTTCAAAAATTTTACTATTATTTGGCCTTAATTTTGAAGTTGTTTCACACATTCTGAGAGAGATGTGACCACAATGTAGAGGAAATAGGAAATCAATCAATTTAGAGGGAATCACGATGAGAATCGTGGAAGAAATTAAGGAATATTCAAAGGAATGAAAGTATCGAGAATTTAATAAATTAATTTATATTGATACTTAGTGTAACGTTTAACACTATAAATATTGGTGTACTACTAAAAGTTGAGAAAGTTAATCATTTTTTACGGAAAATGTGGCTTTCCCCTCAAATTGTTTTAATTAATGTGTATTATAAGAGAGATGGAAACATGGTTGATCCCTTATTTTGTCCTTGTAATTGGTTGCTTCTTCTCGTACATTTAAATTGGCACACCTCAATGGGGGAGATACAAAAGAAAAGATGATAGACATACTATTTCTACCAATTTTAATATATAATTGATAATGTATAAAAAAAATAAAAAGAAAAAATTGATAGAGTAATTTCATTAAAATTATTTATTCTTAAAATACAAAATTTATTAAAAGATAGACTAAAATAAAAATAATTTTTATTTTTAAAGAACGAAAAAAAGGAAGAAGCAAATTACATCCATTTTGACCAACAGATCCATTCCACATTTATTTGAGAAATATAGTGATGTTAATTCAAACCTTCGATACTATTTAAAATACAGCCCATTAGGGTATCCACTATAGGGAGCCCGCGGCTATAGCCTCGGGTTGGGGCGGAGGGCGTGCGGCTATAGTGGAGAGCGCGGGCGGACACCGAAATGGGGGCGGACGGGCTTCAGCCGACTCCGGGGCGAGGACACGGCGAAATGGGGGCGGACGCGGCTATAGGCGCGGCGCCTATAGTGGCGGCACCGACAGTCGCGGCTATAGCCGATTTTTAATTTTTTTTTTTACATTTCAATTCACCTATAAATACACCCCACTCCATTCATTATTTTCACACCATTCCAACTCTACATCCATAAAAATTTCTCTCACTACAATTTGGGGTCGAAAATGAACAATTTGTGGAGAGACAGCTGGAATGCTCTGATTCAACAGGTGCAACACCAGGCAGTGTTGGGAGGTGGTGGCGCAGTGTAAACATGTTAGTGATTTGTACTAGATTAAATGTAGTGTGTAATTTTAATTTTAATTTTAATTTAGTGTGTAATTTTAATTTTAATTTTAATTTTAATTCTACTTCGTATAGCCGTGTTCTTCTAATTACGTATAGCCCAATAAATTTGTTCATAATTACTTGAAACATTATAAAATGAAAGTTGATTATAAAATTTGGGGGCTATTGGAGGTGTCCACTATAGTGGCGGACACAAAATTTTGGGGCTATAGACAAAAACTGGGGCGGGGCTATGGGGCGTGTCCGCCTTAGTGTCCACTATAAGGCGGACACGCCCAATAGCCCCGCCCCAGTTTTTGTCAATAGCCCCAATTTTGTTGTCCATAGCCCCAAAATTTTGTGTCCGCCACTATGGTGGACACCTCCAATAGCCCCAAAATTTTATAATCAACTTTTATTTTATAATATTTCAAGTAATTATGAACAACTTTATCGGGCTATACGTAATTAGAAGAAGCCGACTATACGAATTAAAAATAAAAATAAAAATAAAAATAAAAATAAAATACAAATTAAAATTAAAATTAGGATTACACACTAAATTATATTTAAAATTAAAATCACACACTACATTGAATCTAGTACAAATCACTATCAAGTTTACACAACGCCACCACCTCCCCTACGTGCCCACACTTCTTCAATCAAATCGGCCTGCATTGTGTTATGTGATGTGGTCCTGCGTATATCAGCGAAGCGTTGGATCAAATATTCATTGCTCCGTGGTACGCCCATCTGGATCGGCGCGGAGGCGACACCGTGACTTGTACTTGCACCCTCTTCCGGCGCCCATCGCTCTGCCGCAAATCCTTCATCTTCTATTATCATATTATGCAATATGATGCAGGCTAACATAATATTCGCGACATCATCTTCGTGTCAAACTCGTGCCGGACACCGTATAATAGCCCACCGCGATTGGAGGACACCAAAAGCCCGCTCAACGTCCTTCCTAGCACTCTCTTGTTTGCGCGCAAAATATTGTTTCTTCGGTCCTACCGGTTGGCGGACAGTCTTCACGAATACGGGCCACCGCGGATATATTCCATCTGCCAAATAGTAGCCCCTACTGTACTGCGTACCGTTGGCTACGAAGCTGATTTCTGGCCCCTCCCCCCGGCACTCCTCGTTGAAGAGAGGCGACGACTGAAGAACATTGATGTCGTTGTTCGAACCTGCCACGCCGAAATACGCATGCCAGATCTTCAGTCGGTAGTCCGCAACGGCTTCCAGTATCATCGTTGGATGTTTGCTTTTGAATCCAGTAGTGAACTGGCCTTTCCATGCCACGGGGCATTTCCTCCACTCCCAATGCATGCAATCGATGCTTCCTAACATTCCTGGGAAGCCGTGCACCGACCCGTGCATATCAAGTAGGCGCTGACACTCATCCGGGTTGGGCTTCCGTAGAAACTCCCCACCGAAAATTTCCCGGATCCCCTTACAGAACTGCCTAAGCACCGTGAGGCCAGTAGTCTCACCCATATGTAGGTATTCATCGAACATGTCCGCTGGTCCGGCGTAGGCAAGCTGTCGGATTGCAGCGGTGCACTTCTGTTGTGTGGACAGCCCGATCCGGCCAGCCGCATCACGCCGGAGGGTGAAGCACCGGTAACGCTCCGCCAAATTCGTCGCTATATAATTGAACAGCCGCTGCGACATCCTGAATCTCCGGCGGAATATCTCGGGTGGATAACGGGGGTTATCCACGAAGTAATCATCCATTAAACGTTGGTGAGCACCGACGTGGTCTCGTGGGATTGTCCGCCGATGAGTAATGGTGCGAGGGATCGGATCCTCGGCATCCTCCGCCTCCTCCGCCAAACGGGCCGCTACCTCCTGGGCGGCCTGGTGTTGCACCTGTTGAATCAAAGCATTCCAGTTGTCTCTCCACAAATTGTTCATTTCCGACCCCAAATTGTAGTGAGAGAAATTTGTATAGATGTTGTGTTTGAATGGTGTGAAAATAATGAATGGAGTGGGGTGTATTTATAGGTGAATTGAAGTGGAAAAAAAAAAATCGCATGCAACCGCCGCGGCTAATGTCTCCACTATAGGCACCGCGCCTATAGGCGCGGCTATAGCACCCGCGCCACGTCCTCGCCGCGCACACGGCTATCGCGCGTCCGCCGCATCTCGCCCCACTCGCCGCGTCCACCCCCGCGGCGGACACCCTTCCCACTATAACCCGCCCCGCTTTTTCCCCAAACGCGGCTATAGCCGCGCCTCATTATAGTGGACACTTATAGTGGACACTGTTATGTTGCGTTGACGGCTAAAGGAACACGACGGCTGCAAGGTCAATATTTTCCACTAAGAAAGAGTACTATACTTTTACTATTATAAAATAATGAAAATAAATGCACTATAAAAATGAGGGGTCTACTATAGTCCACCACTGCGCTCCTCATTAATGTCATATATCAACGTCTTTTATTTCATACACCTAACTAGCATAAGTGTGAACAAATATTAGTAAAATAGAAAGTCGAATCGTCTCCGGTGACCCTAATTAATATTTTTAAATGATTGAATTTTGTTAGACAGCTGCAATTTTTCATATCTTTGGCCTGCTAGCCGCCTAATTAAGTCCTATTTGTGTCTCGCTTCTTGTTCCATGCTCTCAAAGGTTTTTATTTTGTATTAATTGTTTAATCTAATTTCGTCATATACTGTTATTCTAGAAACTTGAGCTTAAATTGGGCCCAAAAATGTGGCTTATATCTAAATCATTGCGTCAACAAACTCACGCACGCACAGACATGCAAGTCACCGATGTTTACAGTGCTCAAGGGTATTGAGCACTGACAACGTGTTTAGAGCACGGTGTAGCCAATGCCCCCATCAATTTTTAACCCTATAAATTAAGCTGGGGATTTTGGGGGAGTAAATTAATTACGGTGACGGTGAGTTAATGAAATCAATAATGCTAGGGTTCTTCATTATTAGATGCAGCCGTGCAGACAATTTGACCAGCTAGCCTAATCATAAATCATTGATTTGTCACTGGGATATACTGTCAGTTTTTGGGCATGTTACCATATTTATTTATACACCTACTCATGTGCCATTAAATAGTTACTAGTATGTGCCATTAAATAGTTACTAGTACTATATTTATATCTGTATGATACTGACATGATTTTCCGATTAGTTTTATAATTCATGGTAACTCGCAACCGCTAACTTCACTAACTAATCATAACGTATTATTTTACTCTACTGTCACTACGTAGCTTCAAATTAGAAGTTTTTTTTTTCTATAATCACGCAAAATACATAAATTTAGGACAATGATCATAGTAGTATAATTCTTGGACATCGGGTGACTGGTTTGCCTAATCTTATATAGCCCAATGCATGAAATGGGCTATATTAAATGCCCATTAGTTAGGCCCAACTAGAATTTATAATATCGATGTTATAGTCATATACAAAAAACAAGGGAAATAAACTACAATTAAGCCCATTGGCATTTTATTGGTTTTTTGTTAAGTAAGAAATAATTTTATCAGGCAAGTATGAAATTTAAAAGTTATGGTGTAGTGAAGAATCAATTGCATCAGTGCATTCCTGGAATAGACAAATTCTTGAAGGGTCATTTAACAGCGACGTGTTTAGACCTTGAGTAGGTTTGCAGCGACGTGTCTTTGTCATATTTAGTGCATGCAAATGCAATATCAGCAGTCGATTCACATGTTTAGTTGGTGACACTAAAGCCTGTAATGAACCGGACTCAATATCCCACATCTGCAATAAGAGCAACTTGTGTGAGTTTTTTAGACTAAATAGACTTTTTTTAATATTCTAGTTTACATATTAGTGCAATTCACAAAAATTATTTATTACAATCAGTGGCGGATCCAGAATTTTTCATTTGTGGTACGATAAATAATTTTAGCGATTCGAAAGCTTCAAAATCTGATGAATTTAATATTTTATTTAATTTTTTCTCGCATAAATCTATAGTTTTAATTTTAATAAAACAAGCATTATATAGATGTGCATTAGAAGAAAATCGGAAAGAAAAAAATAATTATAAATTATGATGAAACATGCATTACAATATAATATTTTTAAAAGTACTAAAAAGACAAATAAAGTATAAAAATACATATTATTGAAAAACAGAAATATATATATAGAGAGAGAGTCGTGATCATATGATAACCCCTAAATATCGTAATAACCCTATAACTAAATCTGGACCACACATATTTCTAATCATGCGGTTGAGATTCAAACTTAGATTTACTTCATAAAAAAAAGGCGGATGGGTAAATATGTCATTTCCCTCATTTAATTTCTGAATTTCGCCAAATATCACGTAAATTGATAAAATAATATATGTTAGGTTTATTGCATAGAATGATAGTTTTGCCGGATAGAATGATACTCTACTTCATAAAAAAAGGCGGAGGGGTAAATATGTCATTTCGCTCATTTAATTTCTGAATTTCGCCAAATATCACGTAAAATGATAAAATGATATATGTTAGGTTTATTGCATAGAATGATAGTTTTGCCGGATAGAATGATACTCTGAGTTGATAAAGTGATACTCTGAATGATACTCTGAATTTCGCCAAATATCACGTAAAATGATAAAATGATAGGTTTATTGCATAGAATGATAGTTTTGCCGGATAGAATGATACTCTGAGTTGATAAAATGATACTTTTGACTGACTGATAAAATGATAAAATGATAAAAAAAGGCGGAGGGGTAAATATGTCATTTCGCTCATTTAATTTCTGAATTTCGCCAAATATCACGTAAAATGATAAAATGATATATGTTAGGTTTATTGCATAGAATGATAGTTTTGCCAGATAGAATGATACTATGAGTTGATAAAGTGATACTCTGAATGATAAAATGATACTCTGAATTTCGCCAAATATCACGTAAAATGATAAAATGATAGGTTTATTGCATAGAATGATAGTTTTGCCGGATAGAATGATACTCTGAGTTGATAAAATGATACTTTTGACTGACTGATAAAATGATAAAATGATAGGTTTATTGCATAGAATGATAGTTTTGCCGGATAGAATGATACTCTGAGTTGATAAAATGATACTCTGAATTTCGCCAAATATCACGTAAAATGATAAAATGATAGGTTTATTGCATAGAATGATAGTTTGGCCGGATAGAATGATACTATGAGTTGATAAAATGATACTCTTGACTGATAAAATGATAAAATGATACTCACAGCAGATAGAATGATACTTTAGTTGATAAAATGATACCTTTGGCGGATAGAATGATAGTTTTGCCGGATAGAATGATAGTTTTTGCCGGATAGAATGATAGTATATGTTAGGTTTACAGCATACAATGATAGTTTTGTCGGATAGAATGATACTCTGAGTTGATAAAATGATACTTTTGACTGATAAAATGATAAAATGATACTCACAATAGATAGAATGATACTTTGAGTTGATAAAATGATACCTTTGTCGGATAGAATGATAGTTTTGCCGGATAGAATGATACTCTGAGTTGATAAAATGATACTTTTGGCTTATAATGATAGTTTTGTCATTTTATAGGTCGAAGTATCATTTTATCGGCTGCGAAATTAAATGAGCGAAATGACAATTTTACCCCCGCGCTTTTTTTTATGAAGTAAATCTAAGTTTGAATCTCAACCGCTTGATTAGAAATATGTGTGGTCCAGATTTAGTTATAGGGTTATTACGGAAATTGGGGTTATCAATATAACGCACCCCTATATATATATATATATATATATATATATATTATATATTTTTCCTTTTCAAAACCATTTTATTATATTTAAAAGGATACTTATAAAAGCAAAGATATAAAAATGCAAGATTTCAAGATACATCAAATAGGAAAAAAATTGATTAAGGCGTTGGTGAGAGTTTCGAACCCAGACCTCCATTATGAAAGACCGAGAAATATACCACTAGATCAACTGCACTTATTTTAGGGGTACACTCATACCCTTTGTACTAACGTGGATCCGCCACTGATTACATTCAAGCGTTTTGTCAAGCACAAGTAAGCTTATGGAATTAAACACAAAGCTTATAATACTATTCCATATTGTAACGAACATTTGAAAAATGATGTTTATTCCTTAACTAGCAGTGGCTCTTTAATAGTATCTTGCCACCTGTCCAATCGTTTCTTGGCTTTCTCCACCTGCAAACCTAACTCTTAGTTATTCTAGACAATGGAATGAATGTGATGAGAATTACAAATTAATGTACCTCTTTATTCCAATCTGTACGAATTGTGACAAATAATAAGATCAAAGTTTGCATCATCGTCCCTCCGATCATGCCCGACCATATGCCCTGCACCCCATATTATTAATTTGTTAATACCAATCTTAATTTGCAAATTCAAATATTTAACTCTAATGTTTAAATAATGTTTACCTTAACACCAAGATTGAATTTGAACCCAAGAATGCATCCAACCGGAATTCCCACCACATAGTAGCATCCTATATTCACATATGCCACATATGCTTGCCATCCACACCCCACCGCCACTCCTTCAAGATTTTATACAATGTTGTTTATTGTATTAAGCGAGACGAAAATGAAATAAAATTAGTGTACTATAAAGAAATTGATAATGTGACATTCCAAAAAGAAAAATACTAAATCAGAATGGGGCGAAAGGTGTAATATGACTTAGTAGTAGTACCTGACAAGACCGGTTGGAGGCCGTTTAGTACTAGAGTGACTGCCAAGAAAGGACACAAATCCGACACCGCATCAGCCACTTTTTCGCCTCCGGTGAACACATAACTGATGACGTGGCGCAGCGACAGCACCACGAAGGCCTCGATCACAGCCACCACCAGCGACACCGAATTAACCACAACCACCGAGAACGCGGCAGCCTTGCTGTTCCCTGCTCCGATCTCATTCCCCACTCTCACACTGTTTTAACTCTTCCAATCATTATTAATGCATGTTTAATTTAACCTAATATTGTATAACTTTTTTAGGGGGTGACCTAGAATATAATTAAATTAGTGTTAACTAGTAATTGTGGGGTAGATTTGACAAAAAAAAATATATGGAATTAATTAAGAGGTGAAGCAAACAACCTGGCAGCGGCATTGAATCCGATTGCGACCGTGAATAGTAGCCCATTTATTGACATGCTACCAAAAAGCCAACCAAAGTCTTAGTAGCCCATAAATTCATGACACAATAAGTTTATTTCTAGGAAAATAGTGCTGTCAAGATATTAGATATATCATACTCCCTTGGGTATAAATTTTTACTAAAAATGGAAAGAATGCAAATAACTTGAGACGCACAGAAAGGAAATAAGTTCAAGTAGTGTGGGACGGAGGGAGTATATGATTGTTAAATCAGTTACCTAATCTTAGCATAGCAATCAATGAGTGAATTTCAGTCCCCAAATGGCCAAAGCAATAACCAACAACCTTCTTCACAACTTTATAAATAAGCAATCCTCGCTAGATTTAGGGTAATATAAATAGGAGGATAAAAATATTAGGGTGTCTTGATCAAATTCTACTAATTTCATAACTTTACAAAATCGTCAATTACTTTCGTCATAGCTTTCACTTTTTTTCCAATTGTCTCATTTATTTGTATTGGAGGAATTGTGTATGACGTGGAAACTACTCATGAACTTTTTGTAAATTTGTAATCCAGTATATCACTCATAACAGCTAGCCATTTTTAGTATGAAAAATATTGGATATAAGATTATGCTAAAGTGTTTTATCTTTCAAATCATACATTATTTCCCCAAATCTAAAACAAAGGGACAAATAAGAAAAGTGTTAAAAATTACTACTCCCTTCGTCCCTCAAATATTGTTCCACTTTGACCCGACACGAGTTTTAAGAAATATAATGAAAAGTAAATTGAAAAAGTTTGTAGAATGTGAGTCTACTTTTATATATTAGTTTTATAATAAAATGTGAATAAGAATGAGTTAGTGGAATATGTGGTCCACTAAAAAAATGATAAAAAGTGAAATGAGACAAACTTTGTGGGACGGACGGAAATAGAAAAATAGGACAAACTTTCAAGGACGGAGGGAGTATTATATTTTAAGTTGTGAGATTCATGAAATATCAACTACTCCCTCCGTCCACCATTAGGAGTCACATTCCTTGGCGGCATGAGTTTTAAGAAATGTGAAGAAAATTAGGTGGAAAAAAGTTAGTGGAATATCAGTCTCACTTGTATATATTATTTTAAATGAAATGTGAGTAGAATGGGTTAGTTGAAGGTGAGACTCTATTAACATTTATGGAAAAAGTGAACTGAGACTCCTATTCACGGACGGACTAAAATAAAAAAAATGGGATTCCTATCCACGGCCGGAGAGAGTATTTTGTTAGGTTTTCTGAAACAATTGGAGAGAAGGAACTAACACGAAAAGGTTAACCTTTCGTATCATATAATACCCAAAAGAAATGACACGTTTCAAATGAATAGAATGAGTATACGAACAAAAAGTAAAAAGTAGAAGAATTTAATCATGCTGTTTAGTTAATAGTATCTCAAAAAAAGACAACATTTACAAATGATTCCTAATATTTTAGTGATGATATAGTTTAACTTTTCTCTTTTTGGAAGATAATATATTATCGCCAAAAGTTTTTAATCAAGAAAAAAAAAAGGAAAGATAAAGGTGATCGATATTAGATACACTAACCACACAGAAAGAGCATCCAAGGAGAGCTGTGGATCCTCAAGCAGTCCCGCAACCAAGACTAATATCTAAAAAAATAGAGCTCAGTTGATAAGACGCTTTCCCGTCCCTCTAATCAATGATTTAGGGATTCGAGTAGTACCTGAAAATACCACGCCTCCAAGCACAGCATCACCGCGGATCCAATCGACAGCTTCACAAACTCCCCGACACCCGTCAGCGCCTCCCACCTGAACCCCCTCCACGTGTCCTTACACCGTTGGCTCTTCAAAATGTACACCACCTGCGCCACAACCATGATCCACCACGACATGCTCAGCACCAGCGCCGCCCCCACCAGCCCCGTCCCCATCCGCCACACCGCCGCCCAGCTCGCCACCAGATGCACCGCCAGCGTCGCCACCGATATAACCGCCCCCGGCACCACGATGCTCTGCGCCTGCAGGAACTTCTGCATCGGGAAATTCACCGCGTACGCCAACACCTTTCAAATAAAACAAAAATAACTTCACGGTCTTAGTTAAGAGAACTGAAATCACTATATAATTTTTTAAATATTTTTTTCATATAATTATTAATTATAAAGTGAATATTACGTTAATCAATTGGTTTAAGGATTGAACGTTATGGATTTTTATTACCTGTGGGATGAGGCCATACACGAACACGGACGCCAGCTCAGCGACCTCCTTCTCCTCGCCGATCGCCACCAGGAGCTGGCGCGACAGAAGGTAGATCGCCACGAGCGGGAGGCTGAAGAGCGTCAGCACCACCGTGGCGCGCTGGAGGTAGATTCCGAGCATCTCGTAGCGCCTGGCGCCGTAGGCCTGGCCGCAGAGGGTCTCGACGGCGCTCCCCATCCCGAGCTGTCGAAATTAGGTCGAATTAATTAGAATTGTTAAGGATCGTCGTCGACTGCACATTAATTTTGAAACATATGAATTGGTTTGATTAATTACGAGGAGGCCGTAGGCGAAGAGCTGGATGCCTTGGTTGCCGAGGCAGGCGGCGGCGAATTGGAGGTTGCCGAGGTGGCCGGCGAAGATGCGGGTGGACATGGACATGGAGTTGTTGAGGAGGTACATGAAGACGGCGGGGGCGGCGAGTTTGGAGAGGAGCTTGAGCTCGATCCACGTGGCCTTTTTGTATCGCGTCGACCATGCTAAATCCGTGTTTATGAGGACATTTTGGAGCTCCGAGGAGCTCGAGTGAGCGACGGCTTGCGGCATTAAAGCTGGTTGATTGTGATATATTCTCTCTCTTGAAGGCGTTGTTAGGAATAGCAGCAATCGAATAAGACAATATATACTTGGAGCCTAGCCCTAGCATGCCGTTCAAGATGAAACACGCAGCCTTGACCATCAGTTAATGCCAAGTAATTAATGCCAATGTTGTAGTGGTTGCTTCAGAATATAAAGAGTCATGACCATCAGTTAGTATTTAATAATCATAGTTATAGATCCCTTTTATTAATGTCTTACTATACATGGATTAATATGATGTCCCCCAATAAATACTATACTGAGATTTTTCGCAACTTGTGACGAGGCTAATAAATTGGGTTTGTCGGTACAAAAGTTGAATGTTTAGTTTTATTTGGTAATTAATGAACGATATAGATATGCACTGCAATTAACATTAGTTGGGGACCTCTAATGTCTTATTTACTTTGCACGATATAGCTTTTGTCTTTATAAAGTGTGTGCACACTAATTTATTTCTTCAAGCACCATATCATTATATTTCTTATAATATGTCATGAATGTTAGCTTTTGTTCATTTTCTCCCTCAACTCAACTCAAATCAAATCAATTCAAATCAATTCAAATCCTAATTGTGCATTAAAATGAAATGCAAGCGACAGCAAGAGGGTGGTCCTAGACACCTTGTGATATGCAATATATTGACAGCCCATTTGCATGTACGAAATGTGCATAATTTTGTTTGATGAAGATAGGTGGTTGTTATGACTCAATATTTCATATCTCATATCAATTATGAGAGCAACTGATGTAGAATTTATAGAATAAGTAGACTCTCTTTTAATGACTAGTTTTTTTTAAATTAGTTCTTTTGTTTGGTCTATAACATTGATGTTTTCATTGCTTTCATTGAGAGTCCAAACGGCTTAGAGTAATGGTTGGGCAAAGAACTCGTCATGGCCAACAAGTACGTTTGGGCCCAACTCGGAATGGTGGTCGAGCAAAGAACTCGTCGTGACCAACAAGTATGTTTGGGCCCAACTCGGAATGGTGGCCGAGCAAAGAACTCGTCGTGGCCAATATGATTGTGACCAACGAGAACTCAAAGTGGTGCCATGACAAAGAAGGGCTCAATGTCCCACATCAATTATAAAAGCAACTGGTGTTCGATATATAAATTAAATGGACTCTCACTAATAATAGTACTAGACTTTTGATATACCAGGCATCGAATCCTTCCTTTAAAACACCCCTTAATTTATTTATTATGTATAGGATCACCATAATTTTTTCATGTACAGAATCCCCACACTTTTATTCTGATTTAAAAAGTTATCTTATTTTATTTTCTTCTTTTCGGATCCTGTACTTTTTTCCATTACTGGTGATTTAAATTTAAAGTTTGCCTAATCCCTACAAAAGTAATCTTTCAAAGTGATTTGAGCTGGATGATTCTCTAATTGAACCATGCTCCACCAAATCCAAGATTTTGCGGATCTTACGTTCTTTTAATATTAATAATCGTAGCAAACAAAAAAAATAAGGTTTTGCAATTTACGCGACTTGAAAATTTTTACAGCATTAAAAAATTGTCTCGGCAAACAACACGAATTTGAATACAAAATTGGTAAAATATGAGAGAAAGAGATAAAGGGGAAAAAATAGGAAAGCAAAAGAGAGAGATGTGAGTACTACTTTTGGAATAGATTTTTTAATTTTAATATGAAACTATGTTTTTTTGGACAGATGAAAATTGAAATATGAGACTATTTTTTTCCATTATGTACCTTAAAAATGCTGTAATCGTCACCCCCTTCTCCGAACTATTTCTTGTTTTGGGTCAAAACAAGGGCCTTTGTGCCAATCTCAAGCATTCACCGTTAATCTCGATGATTTAAAGTTGCTTCATTCCTGATAATCTCAACGATTTAAAGTAACCATTGAATATTCATTCTACCCATTATATTACTACAATGTAACTAAAAATGAATAATATTGGCAACACTAAAGGGCAACAAAATTCATTCCAAACTGATATACACAGCAGCCACAATGCAATCAAGAAGTATTTGGTCATCCTTTGGAGCTTCTTTACAAATAAAATTTATTAGACAAGCACACAAGATATACAAATGGTAACTGTAATAAATTTTAACCTCTGAGTCAATTTTCGACTGAGGGTCGGTCTGAACCTAGCTGAGGTACACTTCCTTGGCTCGAGTTTCAGCATTTTCGCTTTAACTTCATTGGTTCGGATTGAGAGTTAGCTTCTCATCTACTAAAGCACAACTTGTTCTAGTAGGATCTACATCAGAATCAAGAGGGCAACGGAGGCCACCAAAGACATTACATAGTTTGAGAACGTTCGCTGAAAGTCTGATACGAGAAAATGTTTCATTTCAGCAACAGAACCAACAATATATAATCAATTCCTGAGTTTTGTCTTTCCATGAAACTACTGATATATACCAAGTTTTACGAGGATGGTGATCATATTATAAATTATAATACGCGACATGAAACATTTTTACGAATGGCAAAAGGCAGTGTTAGAGATGAGAAGTAGAAGAATCATAGTGTACAGAGTGGACTTACTTCTTTGCCCAGAAGCCACTGCAGGAAGGGCAGGAATTTTGACGGCTGCACGAAAAAAGTTTATGTTTGTGAGTAGTTCTAACGAGAAACATCCTTCAAACAAATCACAACATAAATTATCAAACATACTTTTGTTGCACGATGAAGCTGGCAACTGTGTGGTTGTAGGCCAAGGAGCGGGAATGTTATCATTCAAATCACATAGAAAGCTGACCCCTGCAGACTGGTCAAATACTACATCCGATGGCAAGCTGGGAAGAAGACATCCGGATTCTACTCCACCAAAAATTATCATAATCAGTTAAAAATATGAAAAACATAAGAACAACTTTATTGAATCGGATTTGAGTTTATTTACACTTATTTGTTTTACTCGAAAGCGATCAAAATCAGGTTGCAAGTTAAGAGCATAGAATCCACGAATGGAGATCCTTTAGCAGCAATATATCCTCTTAGAAACCAAAGCAAAAGAATCTTTTCGAAACTTCTCAGCTTCGAGTGCAACAAGCTTTTAAAGCATCTGTCTCTAAATAGTCGGGGTTTTTTCATAAGCAATTCTATAACGCAACGCTCACCAAGTTTTGAAAAGGTATTGAAAAATGCAATCAAACCTATCAAGTTGGTTATAGTAGTGAACACAAATAGTGAAAGCGAAAGTTGGAAAATTACCTTGAACACCAACTGCATAAGTAATGTGATCGATGCCCAAGCAGACCAGCGTGACAAAACAACGAAATTTTCAGCATTAGCAGCAGCCCTTCTGCATTTATGTTTGTAATGACACTGGAGAACTAACTAACCTTGGAGGGAGAAGTCTTTGAGGCTAATATGACATTGGCTGTAGACGTTCTCGGTAATGTTTGCTTTCCGTAACCTTACTCCAAGTGCCGCAGCACAATTTAAAGCTTGCAAGTTTGTGACGAAGCTCTGCCTTTGCAGGTGAGAGACATAGCTCTCAACTGAACTGCAACAAGCTGTCTGATTACTCTTTCCAGCACCACACCCTTCTATGACACGGCTCATGTTCGGAAATTTCAGAGGACATACTGCAGTAGCAATGTAAAAGGAGAAGAGAAGTTAAAATTCAATTTTTATACATTTTATCATATAGTAATGATCAAATTTACCTTTGTTAATTCTGCAATTAGATATTCCTCGAAGAACTTCTTTTGCACGAGAAGGCTCGAGTTTACTTCCAAGCCATCGCAGTACAATACTTTTGCAGTCATTGATCCTAGTATGATCAGAGAGAACATGAGAACCGTCTAGGCTTAGAAGGCTGTAAGCTTTTTCAGCTAGCTTCCTAGCAGCATCGAGAATAGCATTCTGACAAACTTGCTGGCAGCATTCATTCACAGAATCAACCTTCCCACAGGCAGCTAGAAGGTTAGATGTTTCTACTGTGCTCTCAAACTCGGAAACATCGCTAACTGGGCAAGAGCCTCCAGTAAGATTTGATGAATGAATCGAGCAAATCTTGGATAAACTATCGTTGGCTCCCTGACCCACCAAAATCTGTTGAAAATCTGAAAGGCAATGTGCAGCAAGTGTTCCGTTTAAAGCTAGCGAATTGGTATATTTACTAGATTGGCCAATGAGAATCACTAATGTAGCCTCCACTTGAGGACAGCAGACTACGTTTGCCAAAACTGGTGCGAATGCAGCCATACAATCGGTTGATGTCACCATCATCATGTTTGATAGTGCCGTAAAGTTCAGCACACAAGTTCCTGTGCAGATTGAAATTTAAATTAGTACAAACATGAAATAACCTTAAGATTGATGTGTATATTTTGGAATATAGAATGTGAGAGTGACAAACCAGATAATTTGGGGATTATACTAATATTTGTGAATGGTGTTAATGGAGATGGAGCAAGAAGAGGAAGGAATGGCTGAGGAGCAGCATTTGGGGAAATTTCGGGTAAAAGTAAATCCGCCCTTCTTTCTGCCAGAGCAGAACTTTTGGAATCACCCAAAAAGTTGCCAGATGATTCATGTATACCTGAACAAGCAGAAAGTTCATAGTATAAAGAATCGAAAGTTTAGAATAATTTAAACAAGCCATACCGAGATGTATAGATGCAAGAAAATGCAATATAATGTTAATGCAGAATTTATTAGTCACAAATAAGCTATATTTGACTGCTTCATCAAACTTTACAAAGGTAGATACCTGATGAATTACAATAATCTTTACATAGTTGAATCCAATATATCCTAAATCAAATAATCATCAATCCCTGAGAACGGATGGTTGTACATATATGTCTAGCTTTTACCTATAGAAGCTGAGAGACTGAGATTACTAGACTACCAATAGAGTCAGTAGACTTAACCATCATTAGCTTATCTTGATTGAGTAGAACATGAATTGAAATTCTATTTCTCCAGAATTCCCTAATGGAGGTCACTGGTAATCATTTACTCATATGGTGAATACAGAAATGGGGAAGCCATAAAAACACTAAACTACTCCTATCTAATTCTTGGTTAACATATTCAATGCCATAATTAATCGTGACACTTAAAAGGGGCCATATCACGAGAATGTTCGTCATCACGCGTAAAAAGGTAAAGAACACAGAATCCCAATTCTAAACCCTAATAGTTTCCTTTGAAGAAATCCCAGTCTCATCATCAAGCACATAACACCACATTATACTGAAGAAAGTGGGCGCGGCGCCATTCCCATCAACTTCACCACAGTTGAAGAATTTGAGATAGCCAATGCAGAAAACCAAAATACAGAGACAAAAACACTAATTAACTCCACCCAAAGACTCAATCTTGGAAATATCTAATCGCCTCAAACCACATTAAGATCACAAACCAAGCCAACTAATTTCTTGAAAACCCCAAAAACTGTCCAAGATTAACAAAAGCATCAAACTTTACAAATATTCAACAAACGAGGCAAAACAAAAACAAATTATCCAAAAAATAGTTTTAAAAGTAAAAAAGAAATTCTCACACAAAACCACCAGAAGCAGAATTGAACCACAAATGTGCAAACTCCGAACTGGATGTCCCCTCATTTCGACCTCAATTCAATCAAATTGGGGGAATAATGCAGCTTAACAAAATAAAAGAAAGTGAGAATTTAGGGATTTATGAGGAAGAACAAGACTTGGAGGTCAAGGTAGAGAGCAGAAAAAGGAGAAAAGAAACAATATTTAAGGGGAAGGGAAGAGGGTTGGGGCAGCCATGAATGAGTGGGGCAGCAATCAACAACAATAGCTGTACATAAACTGTGAAGAAGAAAGCGAGGCCCCACTGCGGAATTGGAAATAACCGTGATTTTGTTGGTGGGGAAAAATCTCCGGTAATTACCATATGCTGCGCTGCTACAACCACCCAAAGGGGGTGAGACCATGATGCATTAAATTCCCATGGAAGGAACTCAGCCGCCTCCATTGGATCACATGCGCCGCACGTGAGCTTTATCACTCTCTTCTCTCACTCCTTTTCTTTTCTATTTTCTTTCTTTTTTATCGAACCAGCCTGGAAAATGTGTCTCTATCTACACAGGAATTCAATTTACAAACTAAACCTGCTCCTCTCCCAAATTTGCGGCGGCTCTTACAGATGGAGTGGTGGCGCCGCCATAATACTAAAAATTTAATCAGAAAAATTATAAATTTGAATTTATTTTATTTATTTGAAAAATTAGTTGAATTTTTTTTTATAATTTTCCCCGGCAAAAAATCTAATTATATATACAATTTAATGTTTTTCAACCAGGGATTTTATATTCTTTATCAATAAACGACATTGATATTCTATTCATGCATTATTTTTCAACTGCCATATCAATAGTATAATTTCACGAAAATATTTAGCCTTTGAAATGATTATAAATATATCGAAATTTTATTATCATTGAATGACTTTTAAAATTATTAAACTGTACTAAAATATAATCAAATTCTTTATTAAACTGTACTAAAATTATTAAATAGGGCGATAAGTCATGAATTCAAGGGGCATTAATATATATCCATGAATTAATAGTTCAAATCAATATTTAAATATAGGTTAATGCAGCTATTGTGCTTGTCGATCTTCCTGAATTTAATCCCAATAATAAATTTTACTAATAAAGAGTGTTTGGTTTGAATATGAAATTTCTTTGACCAAACTGTAGTACTGTTTTTGTGCAAGTAGCAAATTAATAGTATATCTGGCCCAAAATTAATGGATGGGTGGGCCTAAATAATTATATTGTACTACTCTTTTATTGACTTATTATTTTCATAACTTATAGCAATTGGAGCTGATGCTTTCTCGGCTATGATATTATTCTATCTCAAACACAGCTATTTATTGAAATAATTGAATATTGTCATCAAATTAATATGTATGGGTGGAATTAATACATTTGGAATCCAATAAACGTGTATTTATTTATACTACTAATGTTTAAACTGCAAACGATACAATACCACTGACACAGTTGAGGGCAGCAGATAAAAACAATGTTAAATGCAATTTATAAAACACTCATTTTATGTTGAGTATGTGCAATAGAATAGGGGGAAAAAATACTCCTATAAGTGTGATGTGAATCTTAAATTTGAAGTGGGCTGGGCCCTCACTAGGCATCTATTGTAGCCCAATTATTTGGGCTCGTGAGGAATGTACACATCATTTTTATATCAAAATTTTATCATCACTTTCTTATAAGTATAATATTATCATTTTGTCAATTCAGTTGGGAATTAACTTATTTGATGACTTATTTGTGAACATATAGACTTTTGGTATTCAATGCTTATTCAATTTCCATGTTTCACAATGTCTTTCATTGTTTACCACACACTGAACTTATATTTTTTTATAATGTATATTTAATTATACATAATATTTGTCACAATATTTGAACCAATAAATTTGTTGTTACTTGATAAGCATCACGGCCAATATTTTAGAAACGAAATATATTGTTCACGTTCGTGATTAGATTTCGCATTTACTAAGCTATTGTATGGCGATGTCTCCATTATTGGGATATTCGTGAATATAGTACATCACATGCACCATTCTTCAATTAACTAGTTACACAAATTATTTATTCTTTATTGTTGATAGAAACTTAATAGTACTAGAATTCTATAATTAGTAGTAGTAACATTTATTTTGTTAACACGAATTGAAAATATGGGTCTCATTAAAATTAGTTCAATCATTAAATCTGTAGGTTGCATACATAGCTAGTTAAGTACTCCTATTTTGTACTCTATTAACATAGTGCGATTAATTTTACACATGCTGTTTTTTCATTTGCAAATACGCAAGTATTTTAAGAGTAGTTGGTTTACAATCTACTACCCTATTGATTAAAATGTATGTAGTTGAGAAACACTGAATATTTAATTGGTGATATTGCGTTGAAGTGAATGATGTGTTGTAAAGATGTTTGTTGTTTATGTTTATGGAAGTGGACCTCAATGAGAACAGAGCAATGGTGAAACCATTAAGAGCATCCACTACACGTCCCGCGCGTGGCTAGCGTTCCGTCCCGGAGGGACGGTTCCGCCGCGGGACGCGTTGCAACCCTCGTCCCGTCCCGTAGCCCGTCCCCAGCCCGTCCCGTAGCCCGCATCAGCGAGACAAGGGATGCGCCGGCCCGTCACGCGCCCGGGCGACGTGGCGCGCCCCCGATGCATGGGTGACGCCCACTCGCTGGCCCGCTAGTGGGCGTCGTCACGGATGACGCAATAATTCATTTTAAAAAAAAATTCGATTTTTTTTAAAAAAATCGAATTTTAATAAAAAAAAATTCAAACGGTAATGTTACCGTTAATTTTTTATTTTCTTTTTTTTTTAATTTTATTTATTTATTTACTCTATAAATAATCCTATTTCATACTCATTTCACACACAAACACACATCTATTCCTATCAAATCCTCTCTATCACTCCAATTTCCAACTTAAATCAACTCAAACAAATGGATCCTTTTGAGCAAATGCGTCAATTAATGGAACAATCACTTGAAGAAGATCGACGACGAGAGGCGAAGGAATCCGCGCCACCCCCACGACGCTCCCGGAAGTACATCAATCGGAACCGGGAGGAAGCCGCCGCACGGTTAGTGCGCGACTACTTCTGCGATAACCCGATTTGGGGAGGTACCTAATTTCGTGCCGTTTCCGCATGAGTAAACCGCTATTTCTCCACATAGCGAATATTTTGGCGGCCCGGGAAGAGTTCTTCCGAAAAGGGTTCGACGCGGTCGGCCGTCCCAGCCACACGACGCTGCAGAAATGTACTGCAGCCATCCGTCAGCTTGCGACTGGACAAACGGCCGACATATTCGACGAATACCTCCACATCGGAGACACCACTGGGCGCATGTGCTTGCTCAACTTCTGCAGAGGCGTCCGGGCAGCCTTCAGTGATGAATTTCTCCGGAGGCCAAGCACGGACGATTGTCAGTTCCTCCTCAACCTGCACGAACAAGTGCACGGATTCCCCGGGATGCTTGGCAGTGTCGATTGCATGCACTGGCAATGGAAGAATTGCCCGGTGGCTTGGAGGGGGTCCTACACGAACGGCCACAAAGGCACCCACCCAACCGTTGTACTCGAGGCCGTTGCCGACTACCGACTTTAGATCTGGCACGCGTACTTCGAGGTCCCTGGCTCGAACCAGTCCGATCTCTTTACCGAAGTTTTGGATGGTAAAGCGCCGGCCATCAACTTCGTCGCCAACAACCGGCTGTATAAAATGGGGTACTATCTCGCCGACGGCATCTACCCGAAGTGGCCGACCTTCGTGAAGACGTGCGGCAGGCTGCGAACCCAAAGCAGGCTCTTTTTGCGCAGAAGCAGGAGGCTGCACGCAAGGATGTGGGGAGGGCGTTCGGGGTTCTCCAAGCGCGCTTCAACATCATCAAAGCCCCGGCTCGTTCTTGGTTCATGGAGAGCATGGTCGACATCATGTATACGAGCATAATCTTGCACAACATGATTGTCCGAGACGAAGGACCCGATGCGGGAAATTGGTTCGACCCCGAATCTCCCGGAAGCTCAACCGCAAGTAGTCCGCCGCGAAGTGGAGCGCATCCGTCTATACAAGAACGGTTGGCTATTCGGGTAAGGACACGCGACTCTAGCGCCCACACCCAACTCCAAGAGGATCTAATTGAGCACATTTGGGAAAACTTTGGCGGAGAAGATTAAATTATGTCATTTTTTATTTTTTTTAGAATTTTAATTATGTCTTTTTTCTTTTTTTTTTAAGTTTAAGTTGTAATGTTGTTTTAATTTAATGAATTGTGTTTGTTTAAATTTAATTGGGTTGTAAAAAAAATAAAAAATGAAATTGAATGAATAGTAATTAAGGGACGGAATAAGGGACGGAGCGTTGCAGGTTCCGTCACTTAGTTAAGGAATGGAGGAAAAAAGGACAGCGGGGCCCTCAAATAGTGGTCAAATAGGAGTAGTAGTTAAGGGACGGTATAGAGACAGCGTAGTGGACGGTCTAAATGCTTGTTACCACTTTCTTAAAAAAAAGGTAAGAAGAAGGTATCTGCCCCTTCAATAATTTTTACTTTCCCCCAAATCCAACAATTTTCATGGGCTGCATATATATATGTTTATAAAAGATGAATGTACATAAAAAAAGTAATCACATCTCATAGCAACATACATACTATAGTTATGGTTGCACATACTAACAGTATGATGTATATGTAGGGGAAGAGTTGCATTGAATTTTTTGAATTAGTTAACAACAAAAATGTGTGGAATGGGCGACTGGGCTGGTCACAACATAGGAATACAAGATAATGCATTAACCCAACTGCAAGAGACAGAATAGGCCACAATCTTGTACTAGTAAATAACCATAGAATTGTCACTTTCCCAAACAGATATGGCTTGATTGGAGCATGCCTGAATTTAACCTCATTTCCTTCTCCAATAATGCCCTACTCCCCGGTTCACTTTCCTTCACATTTCTTAAAATTCGTGCCGAGTCAAAGTGGGACCTTCAATTCATGGACGAAGGGAGTACTAAATACTATTACCACCTTTTACGATTAGGAGTATTAGATGAATATAAATCTCTTTATTATTTTTATAACAAAATATCAGTGAAATACGTTTTAGTGGAACGTGGACCTACTACTATTTATAGTAAAACGTAAAATGGTATTCATATTAACAATTAAACCAAAATGACAAAATGGATTCATATTGTCGGATGGAGGAATAAAAATTAATGAATCTTAAGTAACATTAATCGTCTATACAAATACAATTACCAACTTAATTCTTTACATCTTAATAATGATTGAGGCAAAATGACCACATAACTAAATACACTTGAGCAAAAGAATGAATTAAAGCAATCTGTTGTTGTAATTAGGCCCAACGGCCGCCAACTTCCTTCCTTGGCTTGAGTCATCAGTCATCACCCATTCACAAATATCCAAATTTGTCAAAAAAAAGAAAGAAAAAAGAAATAGACACAGAGATTGTACTAATAATTAAACATACATGGCACATAATTAGCCATCGAACCCGGTCTGGCTCCACACCGCATCTCGGACCCGGCTCAAATCCCGGCCCTTGAGCGTCCTCCCGACTCCCTCAAACACCGAGTTCCGACTCCGAGAGTGCTCGCGCTCCAGGTATACGTGCGGGGGAACCATCTCGGGATCGTCCAACCCGTCGTCCGAATCATGCGACGACTCGACCGAGTCCACCCGGTAAATCTTTGACCATTCTGGAACGTTGACCGGCGCCGACGTGGCCATGCCACGTGGCGACCCCGCCACGTCACCCTGCGTCCGGAACTGGGGGCGGACGATCCTCCGCGACGCGGCGCCTCCGGGCTCGTCGAACGCCAACGACAGGCCACCGAGCTGGCCGTTCCCGGAATGCCGCGAGCAGAGGAAGCTCCCATTGCCTGCGGCGGAGGCGCGTGAGACCCACTCTCCGTTTGCTGCGGCGGCAGCGCCGTCGGTCACCGACCAGACGTCTTCTTCTCTCAGCTCCGATGCAGAGCTCGCCGCCGCCTCGCCACTGAAACTTCCTAAATAGCGTTCGCTGCGGCTGGTGGTCAATTTCCGACCACCCTTTGCCATTGAATTCCTAGTAATTCTGTTTTTCTATGATGCAATGGAGCTCTGGCTGCCGGCAATTTGGTTTACCGGCGGCCGGAAAAAAAAAATTTAAAATAAAAAGAAAGAAAATTAAAGTGATAATTAAAAGGTAAAAAAATGTGGATACGTAGGTAATAATTGAGCATGTACACAAAACTCAACTGCGATGGGTGTATATATAACGAAATTCGTAACGGGGGAGGTGGGGCCCAGCCGTTCATTTCATTTGAATCTGGGTTTCATTTTGTCTGAATTTGATGAATACCGCAAAGCAGACAAAGGGAAGCATGAAGATGGCAAGGAAACTGTAAAATCCAAGAGCGCGTGTTATTTGAATGTAGACACAATTGAAATGAATAATCTCATAATTAATCACATCGTTTTCAAGAGCATTACTACTTTTATCTTTCTTTCGCTTCGTAGCATTCAAAATCAATTTGTTTCTTTCACTTATAAATCAGCCCACTATATTGAAATTTTAAACTCTAATTATCAATTTGTTTCTTTCACTTATAAATCAGCCCACTAATATTGAAATCTTAAACTCTAATTATTCCAATACTAGTACGTATAACAAAAACTTTCTATGACCATGTGATATATATCAACAGCATATTAAATTATTTATTTGTATACGCAATTATATATAGATATAAGTGCCCATGAAGTTGTATGAAACAATATTACTATACACATAATATACATACAAATAGAGCGTCGACATTTGTCTGAAATATTTATAATTGATTTTGATTTTATATAAGCGTATACGATCTGAAATCCGAACATTTAGAATAAGAGTTAAAAATTTAAATTCAATAAAATTATAATACTCCGTAATACAATTAACCCGCTACTCTAGTAGATTTTATCCAAAATCTGTTCAGCTGATCCGAATGACATTTCTACTTATTAGTCTAGAGCCGAACATATAAGAATATTTTATAAAAATGTGGGTCCCACATGGCACATGTCACCATCTTTGCCACGTCCGCTTGGCATGACCTTGCAAGAAGTTTGGAGATGTGACCGTAACCAAAAAAAATATTAATACTCCTACTATATTTTGAAGGAATTCGACTGTGGTCGTTCTTGAGTATATACGGCAAAAAAACTGTACCAATCCTTTTTTTTGGATCATAACATACATTTTAAAAAATATTATTTCCTCCTTCCACAAAAAGTCCAACTTTGATTCAATGCAAATTTTATAAAAAATGAAGGAAAGTGGTTGAAAAAGTTTGTGACATGTGGTCCAATATTTATATAAGTATTAGTTTTATAGTAATAGCTAATGAGTGTAATAAGTTAGTGAAAAGTAGACTCCACTAATCAAATATAACAAAATAAAAAAAATGAGACATTAAGTTATGGACTGACCGAAATGACAATTGTGGACATTATTTCATGGATGGAGAGAGTAATAGAAGACTGGTTTGACTCAAAATTATTAGTGAGATTACCTAAACGAATTGGTAATGAAATTTTAAATTAATTTTTGAATGTGTACGTTTCTTTTTTGAATATTTGTTTCTTTTGTTTGGAGAGTCAAGTGAGAGAGATGCAAAATCCAAGTAAATAAATTGTCCCCTATTTTTGAAGCGAGCTATGGTGTTGCTCTAATAATGTGAAAAACTCAATAAAAGAAAAGAATCTCGTGGTTTTGCTCGTGTGCAGAGCAGTACAAGAAGAGCAAGGTGGAGTCGCTTTCTATAGGCTTATTGGATGGCCGTGAATAGAGTTGGTGGGACCAGAAAATTACTTGTCGTCTTGGAAAAATAACAGAAAACGTCAAACGATTTTACATCGGTTCATTATATCTGTTCGATTACTGCATATGTTAATGACGAGGTTATTTAGTTATAATAAAAATGTTAATGATGAGGTTGATTGTTATTGTTCGTTGCCTATAATTTTGGAAATGTTTGATCACATGCAATACATGGACCCAGGGGCGGACGCAGAAATATATAATGATAGGGGCTGAGATTTTTAAATTTTGTTTTAAAGTATATTTTTGAGTAATTTAGATAATTTGTAGGGGCTTTTACATTATAATTTACACTAAATTTGAAGAAATTTTAAAAATAATTAATAGAAAAAAACTGTAAAAAATATTCATTGAGGGCTTAAGCCCCACCCCCAGTACACATGGGTCCGCCCATGCATGGACCGCGCTTTCATTATTTTTGGATTTTTGTATGTCTGAAATTATTGTCATCATTTAATGATAAACATCACAAGTTACAGATAAAAATATGAATCATATGATATTGACTCGTAATTGAATCCCATATATGTTGAGCGCATTTAATTACAAATAGATAGAAACCATTCTGCATATAACTTCACATCTTTGATATCCGCGTGTATGTTTTTTTTTATAATCAAAAGGCTCAATCGAGAAAACGGTGAGCAAGCAAACCAAAACAACTTAGTCCAAAGTACCAGAAGCCTAATGTCAACGCAAAACTTACAACCAACCAAATAAAGACACATATACCTCAATAGAAGCACACAAAACACGCAACAAACTCAAACCACAAGCAAGCCCATACAACAATTAAAGCACAAAACAACAAACCGGATGCAAGAAGGTCACCTCTTCAATGATCTCTGATTCCATTCTTGGTCCTAAACTTGTAACCCGATCATCTTCTAATCTTGACCAGCTCCTCATACATTTGGACCAGCTCCACGTGTACGTTAATCTAATGTATGTTGGAAATATTTACAAAAATTTTAATTTTCCAAATATTACAACAAATGGCATTAGAGACATTGATGTAAATATTTCAAATTTGTCAAAGCCCAAACTTTGATTTTTCGAATTTGAATGAAGATTTCAAATGGTGGAAATTTGAAAATGTGAGAATTTTAACTGCAACATTTTGCTACCTTTTTTGTACAATCTAAAAATAAGCTAAAAAAATAGTAAAAATTACAAATTGAGTTATGCACAAAATCATCCCAACTGCCAAGCTCTTGAAGTTGCATCTTGTTTATTCTTTATTCGGTAAGGAATCTCTCTTAATTGTTTGTTACTGCTTATTTCACAATAGTGAAATCTAACACAGTAATTTTTATATGAATTCAATTTATTATATTTTGAAATTTATTTACGAATTAAATTGGTAGGGATAACTAAATTTATATTTTAAACATATCTTCCATTAGGGAAATGAACGGAACAAAAGTCTATTAAAAATAGAAGGATTTTAATTTTTATGAACGGATTAAAATGAAAAATAAAATTATTTAGGCTATCCACATGGCGCCTAGCGCACCGCCTAGCCGAGCGCCGGCGCTAGGCGGTCGCTAGGCGAACCATTGCAGCCTCCGAAAACCGCCGAGCGGTTTTTCGGAATTAAAAATCGCCTAGCGCTAGGCGGTCGACGGGCGCTGGGCGATCCGCTCGGCGCCATTGCAGCGTCGGGATCGCCCAGCGCATCGCCCAACGTTTTTTTTTTAAAAAAAATTTTCCCGACACTATATATACGCGATTTGCACTTCATTTTCATTCGCACCACTTGTATTAACGAGTACTCTCTCTATCTTAATTTCTATACAAGATCAACACCGAGAAATGAGTAACGCGGGTGATGGTAGTGGAGGTAGTGGGGGGGACGCAGAGGAGTACGAACGTAGAATGGCCGAAGCGTTTGAGGCATATACCAACCGCGGGATAGACCAATGGATGCAAAGAGCCTTGCAGCCGGCGGTACCTCGACCTCGGCCAGTTGTCCATCGCCGACAAGCGATTGATCGTGATCACGTAGCTGCACATCAGCGCCTATACGAAGACTACTTCGCAGAGGAGCCGCGGTTCAACGCCAACATTTTCAGGCGACGTTTTAGGATGAGCAGAGCCATGTTTATGCGTATTGTAAACGCCTTGAAGCAGCGATATCTGTATTTCCGCTTCAGGCACGATGCTGCTGGCAAACCCGGCCACACACCAATTCAAAAGTGCACTGCGGCAATCCGACAGTTGGCTTACGGCGGCGCGGCAGACATGTGGGACGAGTACCTCCACATCGGTGAGACGACTTCTCTGGAATGTTTGAAGTATTTCTGTCAAGCCGTGATTGAAGTATTCGGTGATCAGTATCTCCGCAAGCCTACCCGCGAAGATTGCCGGGATCTGCTGAGGATGCATGGGGAGCAGCATGGGTTCCCGGGATGTTAGGCAGCATAGATTGTATGCATTGGGAGTGGAGGAACTGTCCCGCTGCCTGGAAGGGGTTCTACACGACCGGCTACAAGGGAAAGAATCCCACGATGATCCTCGAGGCAGTAGCTGATTACCGGCTGTGGATTTGGCATGCGTATTTTGGGATAGCCGGTTCGAACAACGACCTAAACGTCCTCAACTCGTCGCCCCTATTCAACGAGCAGTGCCAGGGCGTCGGTCCGGCCATCAGTTTTGTCGCCAACGGCAACCGGCATGATATGGGCTACTACTTGGCGGATGAGATATACCCTAGGTGGCCCGTCTTTGTGAAGACGATCCGATGCCCAGGAGATGAGAAGAAGGCCTACTTTGCGGCACGGCAGGAGTCCGCGCGCAAGGACGTGGAGCGCGCATTTGGTGTGCTCCAGGCTCGATGGGCGGCGGTTAGGGGTCCAACGCGTTTGTGGCACGTCGACTGCATTGCTGATATAATGTACGCCTGTATTATCTTGCACAACATGATTGTCGAAGATGAAGGTGTACAACTGACGGATTGGGCCAACGAAGATAATGAAGTCGGTCCAAGCCACGGCGTGGCCGTCCCCAACGCACGGAGTGGGGTACCTCACGATGAAGCCGGCCTCCTCCAAGCACATGCCGACATGCGTCAAACGGAAGCTCATATTCGACTCCAAAAGGATTTAATTGAAGAGTTATGGGCGCGGAGGACTGCTCGGAGTTAGTTTTTTTTATTTATGTAATTTTGTAAATTGTACTTTTTTTAATGTAATTTTTATTATTAATGTACTTTTTTAAAATTTTAGTACTTTTTTAAATTTATTGTACTTTTTTAATTTTTTGTATTTTTTTTAAAGTAAAATTGTATTATTAATGTTTCCCGTATATGTCTCGTAAATTAAATTCCGTATATTGTGTTATTTAGTGATGTGGCTATTGATGTGGCTGGGCTATTTATGATATGGCTGGGCTATGGCTGGGCTATTTCTGATGTGGCAGGAGGATTTTTAGTATTGATAACGTGGCAGGAGGAGTTTGTGGCTGGGATATGGCTGAGTTATTGCTGGGCTATTGCCACTGTGGACACCCTTACAGTACGTAGAGAAATGACGAGTAGTATAATATGTGAAAAAAGCGAACTGTCCATTTACTCAATTGTTACCTTGTAGTATTTGCTATTGGCCTATGACTATGATGAGCTAACCAATTAACGATTTGCTCAAGATTCTAGGTCTCAATGATTGTAAATCATTATCATATTTTGATTTATTTATTTCTCTCTCCCTCTCAAAATATTATGGAAAATAAAATACTTCAATAATTAATAAAGCGTATCTCTTCTTGCATTTGTTATCGTACCACATTTCAAATAGTTAAGTTCTTAAAAATGTACTAATTTATTATTTATATTTATTATTATTATTATTATATGTGTGTCTGCATATTTAATTATTGCTTAATGATAAATGGAATTAATCGCCGCGATTTGGCCACGATAAAACATCGATCAACTGTAAATATATTATTCAGATGTGTAATGACGATGAAGATTCCAATTTTAGTGGTTTAAATACAGTTATAAAGTCAAGTCGATGTCGGCCAATCGAATTTCCCTTCTTCTTATTCTTCTAAGTACAACAATTACAATAGTATAATCATTAATTATTTGATAATGAGATTCTGTTCAAAACGGACATCATAATGTTGGTAATAAAATCAGTAATCCCAAGTACAGAATCACAATTAACGAATTATTTAAATAAACAGCACATAGTAATGATTTAATTACAGAAAATAAACCAGAATCTTGGCTTTTCACAGCATAGAAAAGTTTCATCCAATTGTAGACCACACTGTGGCGCATCGGTTTGGCATCGGGTTGGCATCGGTGTGGGTGGACTTACTTATCATTTATGATAAAAGTGAAATGTGACGGACAATGGCAAAATGTAACTCTCATTGGTAGTATTTCATTTAACGATTTTGCCATTTGTAGTAATTTTTCCTTTTCTTTTTCTTTTTGGCTTATGGGAATATAATTGTGATATGACCATGAGAAATTATTTTACTTGGCATATCTTAAAAAAATTGTGCAAAACTTTGTGTAATTGTATTAAGATTTTTTAAAACTCCATGTCATATAACTTCAATCTCTACAAATTATTGAGATGAAGAATAGATTCACAAAAAAAAATTCGAAACATTATTATAGTTTCACTATTTGTCTTCCCCACATGAAGTGAGAGTAGTGGCTATTTCAACACCAAGTGGGGTTTTTCTACGTTTTCATTAATGCTAGGTCCCTTGTACCTCAATGATTAAATGCTTGATAATCTATGCTTTATTAGGTCATTTTCTTGGCTAAACGATAACCAATCAAATCTGTCGTCATTTTAGTGACAATCAAAAATTGATTAATATCATCCTTTCTACAATCAAAGTAGTAGTATATAACTAATATGCTAATGATTAAAGTATTTTTGCAAAGTGTGGTATTTATCATTTCTTGAAGGGTTGGTCTTTCATGCATTATAGTACAATTAATGCTTATAATTGATACTTCAACCCATAATTAATGTTGTCAATGATGTGAATAAAGGTGCACACATCTTTCTTTTTGAATTATGAGTCCAACAATACATCCTCTTCAGACAATCAATTATTCATAAATTTCATGTAAGACTAATAGTTTGCAATTTTACCATGAAAAATCATTTTAGACTTATCCCCCTCTAAGGGGATTTTAGCGATAGATTCTACAGGAACTGGACGTCCGGACGATCCTATCTAGGTAAATACGATGCACCGAAGTTTTCTTGTTTCTTGAAACTTAGTAGAAATTTGTGAAGACTCCCTCTGAGTTGTAATCACCTCATCAATGTTTTTTTGAATTGTTTATACTTCAAGATGCATATTTTCTAGTTGACATATTATATTCACAAATTACTACTCCCTCCGTCCCATAATAGATGACATATTTGAGAATTGGCACGGAATTTTTAGGAGATATTATTTTGTGTGTTAGGTGGAGAGAGAAAATAATATATTTATATTAATGTGAGAGAGAGTTTTTCTATAAAAGGAAATATGACATCTTTTATGGGACAAACTAAAAAGGAAAGTATGACATCTATTATGGAACGAAGGGAGTACTTTTTAATGATAATCAATCAAGATCACCTACTGAAAAACTATCACAGATTCAACCAAATCAGTGATAGCCATTGTTGTTATGGAAGAGATATTTTGCTCAAATAGGTAATGACTATTGAGCTATAGGTAATAAACTTATTAAACAAAATAAAAATGGATGCTTTTCAAATTTGAGGGGCCTTCCATTAGGGCTGGTCTTGATTAGAAATGTGTTCCTATCCAATCCAACTCAACTATTGATGGTTGAATTCTCATATATAATTAAAAGGGTGATGCCTTTTACTAGCCTGTTGATGTAACGATTCGAAGCAACTTTATAAGATCTCTCTCTCGATACATCTAATAACTTTATAAGTGCAAGTAGGTAGCATTGGCCTCTCAGATGTCATGTTGAACAATAAGCCTTTCCAGATCATTATCTATTGCCAATAAGCTTTGCATGACTCTTGTATGAATGGTTGTCTCAATTGTCAATGTAATAATAAGTGTGAGGGTTAGAAGGTTCCATTCAATATATATAGGGGTAGCCTCCAAATTCTTACTCTTCCGCTTTATAATATGGGTAATATTGTCTTATTGTTTGGGCGTTTACCCTAAAATGTCTCGTTGTTCAGTTAATTATCATTTATTTAGCTATTGAAATACTGATGTTACAACTGAAATTAATTACATGTTAATTATCCAAAATTACACTTCGATTACTCTATCGACATGTAATTTCGACGGTTCCGATGTTCCGCCCACCATGGATTTTTTATGGGACAATTTATTTCAATAAATCAAACAATGAGTACTGAATAGTGAAATATTTCAAGTAAACACTCGATGAGACAAAATCGACCACTTGCTCTCGTAATATTATCACATCGTTACTAGTATATAAATAGGCTTTACTAAACCAGATGGGCTATCACCCATTCACAATTGGGCTTTCATTTCAACACCCATGGAAATTCTAATCCAGTTGTTAAAACCCAAACAAATGTACAAAAAAATTAAACATACAAGTGAAGTGCATTTTTTATCCCAAAATAAAGAATTCTAACAATGTCATATCATCCAAAAAAATGAAAAAAAAAAAATCTCAATAAATTATAGTAGTATAGTTGGTTGAGTATAAGAGCATCCACAACCGTGCTCTTGCCAGCGGCACGGTTGTGGGCCCGGGCGGTACTATTCATGTCTGCTCTCTGGCAAGAGCACAACACCCACAACTGTGCTCTTCCGCAAGGACGAGCACAATTAATATAAAATTCAATTACACAACAACATTTTCATAATACTAAAATTCATTAAAAAAACCACAATAAAAATTACAAATTACAAATAAAATAAAAAGACATAATTAAAATCCTAAAAATTAAAAATTACATAATTAAAATACTAAAAATTAAAAATTACATAATTAAACTCCTAAAAATTAAAAATTACATAATTATTGGCTAATATAACCCGAGGAAGACTACGCATCCGGCGGCACCAACCCCAATTGTTTTTGGAGACCCAATATCATGGACTCGTGCGTTTGAAGTTGCGTGGGGGTCATAGTTGACCTATCGGCCATATTGAGTTGGGCCAAAAGGGCCCACAACGAGTTGTTCGGGGGTGGAGGTGGAACATAGGGTGCGGGTTCGGGAGCAGGGGCAGATGGAGTCGCGGCGCGACGTCGTTCGGCCGCCGCCTTCTTCCTACCTTGCGGTCGGCGTCGGGAACCGCTTGGTCCGGCATCGGGGCTACCCAAGTTAGCTCCGGCGAGTTGGCTAGCCACTTCTTCCGAGCCGGAGTCGGATAGTGCTACCGACCGTGAGCGTTTGGAGGAGCCGCTAGAGGAGGATGTTATGCCTCCCTTATACTTCGGGTGCGTCCGCGTCTCCTGCCAAACGTTAAGATATTTGAACGACTTACCGTTCATGGATTGGTAGGTGCTCAGCGAGGCGGTGATGATGTCGACCTCGCTTTGGCCGCTCCCGGCATTCCGGGACTCTTGGATGAAATAGCCGTTGAACTTGCCAATTTCTTCGTTGGCTCGGCCGATGCAGTTGCGCACCATACTCTCGTTGCGCTCGATCGTTCCCGGCGGCCGGTGTGCATTGTACCGGCTAGAGACGCGCCACCAAAAGTGATCGCCGGATTGGTTCGTTCCAACCACCGCATCTTCGGAGATTTCCAAGTACGCCTTGAACAATCTTTCCATCTCCGCCGGTGAGTACGGTGTGCGGACACCGGCGCGAGATGGAGGATTCGGCATTTGGGAAGGGGCGCGAGGCCTAGGCTCCGGTGTCCACCCGTAGCGCCCATCGGAGGCACCTTGATCGTCGATTGGGTATGGCCGGTAGCCACTCGAAACGCCCGAATCTTGGGTGAGAGGAGGGGCCGAATATTCCGTTTCCGGACTAGGAAACGGTTGCGAACCGAACCATTCGGGGTTCCAACCGTGAGAGCCGCTTGGGTTGTCGTCGTTACCGGACATAGTGGTGTTGTAGGGTGTGAGAGGAAGATGAAAATGGATATGAGAGATTGAAGATGAGAATGGAGATGAGAGAATGATGATGAGAATTGTGTAGTGAAAGTGTGAATTTTTGGGAGTGAAATTGAGGGTATTTATAGATGAAAGTGTGTATTTTTGGGGTAAAAAAAATAAAAAAAAAATTAAAAAGTGGGGAAAAACGGTTATAAACGGATATAATTTTTTGGGGAAGTGAAATTTTTTTTTTTTATTTTTTATCGGTTTTTTTAATAAAAACCGATTTTTTTAAAAAAAAATAAAAAATTGTTTGAAACCAACGGCTATGCCGTTGGCGAATGGGAGAGTGACACGTGTGCGTCCGCTGGCACGGACGTGCTCGATACATCGAGCAGCGCCGTGCCAGCGGCGCGGTTGCAGCGGCGGCGGTTCTTCGCCTTGCCGCTGGCACGGACGGCGGTGGCGCCAACCGCCACCGCTGCGGATGCTCTAAGAAATTGGTGCACAAGAAACAACATGGAATGATGATGATTCAACCAAACATTCTACATTGGATGCTTGTAAATCAAGGACAGTTCTCTCTCTCTCACACACACACACACACACACACACACACAGGCATATATGAACATTCTATAATTTCATTATGGGAAAATTGAGGTAAAAGGGACCCATTTATCATGCAAAATAGTCAAGGACAAAATGACTCAGCTCTAACAAGTAAAGAGCAAAGTATGTATAGTGTCATCTAAGTAAATATGATCAAACTTATAAGTCTTGTGCCTCAGCACCATTTTCTTGCTCTCCAACTTGGCTTCCGGCCAAGCCGCGCCTCGGCCACTCAATATGCCCCCTTCATAGCTCGAACAATGTGCGGATTCCTCCTAGCCGAACACCCATTGTTCACCATTAATGTTTGACTAGTGTTTGAGCCTTTATTCATCGATCCCTCACCATGACCGCCACTCCTCGTTCGAGCTTCACTTTTTCGCGCATCGTTTGATTCAGGAAACGCGTGCTTGCAACCCTTAGTCATAACAAGGCCAAAAACCTCCCTTAGAATTTCTATATTTGAGTCTCTGAGCTTGTTAAGAATGATTTGAGCTCAGCTATGAGGCCATCAACCTCGGCATACTTATCCTCTAGTATAAAGTTCGCCTCGGCTAACTTCATCTGCGCCCTCTCCTCCCTCCAAACCTCAGCCATTTGCCTCATTCTCCTCTCCTTTTCAACTTCCAATCTAACCCTTTGTTGTTGTTCCCTCAATGCCAATGTTTCGGCCCTTCTTGCCTCGATCTCTCTAGCTAGGCCATAGCACGCGCCCTCTAACTCCTCTCGCGCCTTCCTCTCCCTCTGGAGATTCCGGAGGAGCTTCATTGCTGATAACTTCATCTTCTTTATATCTTTACAGATCCTCCTCTCGGCTGTAACACCATCAGCCATGTTCTCGATCGCTTCCACCTTCCTCATTCGGTGTTTCTTCCTCGTTTCGACTTCATTTACATGTTTTCGAGATTTAAAATAGTCACAGGAATCCCATTTCGTAGCTCCTTCCAAATTGTGAGCCGGAAACGATGATCGAAGCTGAAATTGAACAGTAAAAACCATTGAATCACAAACTTGACAGAAAAAAATGCAACCACAACATCAAATTTGATCAATTTAATATGGAAGAACAAACAAAGCGATCATTCAAAGCTTACTACTAAAGGCAGAACCTAGACCGACTTTTACACACTATTTCCTCCCAAATTCCATCAATCATTAATAAGAATTGTGTCAAAATTTCCAATTCGTTTGAAAGTTGAAACTCAATTTGGAAATAGAAAAGGGGAAAAGCAATCAATTCGAAGTAATGGTGAAACAGAGCAATGGAAATACAGAGGATCAATCACCTGAAAACAGAGGCGATCAAATGAGGCGATTCTGCCGACATTAGTGGAGCGCCACAGCGAGGCGGCGAGGTTTCTGGCGGAAACTGATCTCTTTCGAGGCAGGGGAGGAGTGGCGGCGGGGCTTCTATAGGGAAGTGATGGTTGGGCGAATTTTTGATGGTAATAAATGCAGGTAAAAAATATAGATCACGACACAAGGAATTACGTGGTTCGATTTACTGAGGTAAATCTACGTCCACGGGAAGAAAGGAGGGCAAGATTGTATTGCTTGATCTGGTTTACAGCTTACAAATACAGACTTGCTATATGATATTTGATGTCTAGAGAGCTTTTTTTCCTCCTAGTCTATCTGATCTAAGTTCTATTTATACATTGAACTAAGATCGTGGCTTGCATCATCACTAACTAGGTCGTGGATGTCGTGGAGGTCATGAGATCCTGCATGGGTCCACTATCTCTTTGTTTGGTCCGCTATCCTGCATGAGATCCTGCATGAGTTGACACCACTAAATAGATCGTGTAGTGGAGGTCGTGGAGGTTCTGCATGAGTCCACTATCTCCCAGTTCGGTCGAATACTGAGACCGAACTGCTGAACTATTGCCGAGCAGCTTTTGCCGATCTGAGAGTAGAGCTTGATTGGTCGGCTTTTACCGAGCTGTAGGCTGGGGCCGAACTCTTTGGTAATGCCGAACTGATACTCTTCCTTGGGCTTTGGGCTGATGGGCCGTCACTGCTATTGGGCTTGTTTAGTACGTACCCCATCACTACCCCCCCGAAAAGCGAAGTGAATCACTTCGGCGAAGCGAGTCACTTCGGCATTCTGGATAAAGGTACTGGGGAGGCTGACGTCAGGGGACGTGCCTTGCGCGTGACTGCATTAAATGCGACAGTAAAATCCGGCCGTTGAATCCTGAAAAGGTGGGATTCGAAACGGTGCGATGATTTTGAAATCTTCTCCGAATCTGATAAATACGTCCTTTCTTCATCATTTGAACACTTTTGCTATTGCTTCTTCTGCATTCTCTCTCTTTTGCGTAAAAATTTCCTTCCGCTTTCAAGAATTTCTTCAGAATTTCTTCAGACTTTCAAAGAGTAAGAACCATGTCTTCTTCTTCTTCTTCTGAGTCAGGTAGCGGTAGGAAAGGGGGTAAGGGGTCTTCTAGCCGGAAAGAATCCGGGGAGAAGACCGTAGAGTATTTTCACAGCATCTTGAGTAAGGATACTGTGATATCCCTACACGAAAAATATTTTTTTCCTGGGGGGAAGGTTGCGATTCCCGACGACCTTCATAGGGCTGACTCGCCGCCGGAGGGTTACGCCACCGTTTACGAAGCCTGCTTAGAATGCGGGCTTCGTTTCCCTCTTCCCCCACCTTTTGTAGAGCTTCTTGATTTTTTCCAACTCCCTTTAGGTCAGGTGACTCCGAATTCTTGGAGGCACTTATCGGCCTTTGCTGCCGAACTGCGTAGGCTAGATAAGGATCTGTCTCTGAGGGCAATCCTTAATTTCTTCCAGTTTAAGAGGAAGGGATCTTGGTTTTACTTGATCCCTTTACAGCCCTTTAGAGCCTTTTGTAAAACCAAATGGCCGAAATGGCAAAATCGTTTCTTTTTTTATAATAGGACTTCGGCTTCGGACTTTTCCTGGAGAGGGCCGAAGTCCGTTATTCCTCATCCTCGGGTAGAACCGTTGGACGAGCTCGAGGGCGAGCTCAATAAGATTCCTATGATTAGGAAGCAGTACCTGGAGTCTGAGCTCGTCAAGGGCGACTTCGTGTTCGACTCATCGTCTTCGGACGAAGAGACCGAGGGTGAGGAATTCTTTTTTGTGCCTTACTGCTTTTGTGGCGAAAACTAACCTTGCTTTCTTGCTTTTTGGCAGTGAACTTGCTAAATAAGATTAGCCGCAAATCCTCCGAGCTTAAGGAGCCGGAGAAACAGAAGGCTACCAGCTCGGCGCCTGATGCCGAGAAGAATCCGAAGAGGCAGAAGACCTCTTCTTCGGATCCAAAAAAGCCGGAGTCCACTTCGGCAAAGGGGAAGGGGAAGACCCAGAAGCCCCCAAGAGCGCCGGAGAGAGACATCGTCTTGGCGCCCCCTTCGGAGTATGTCTGTGAGCCTTTTGCATGGCCAACGGACTTTGCCGAGGTAACTTCTCTTCTTGATTCTTTGGCTTTGCTTCTTTCCTATGTTTTTTTTGGTGGCCCCTCTGTTGACTCTTTCCTTTTTCCATTTTCAGAGGAATAGCATGCTCAGCAAGCTCGTCGCAGTCGAACTCTCTAAAGCGTCCAGCGACTATGCTGAGATGCAGAGGAAGTTGGCGGCTGCTCGTCACCAGGCCGAACAGGCTAAGGCAGACTTTGAGAAGGCCAGAGCTGCTAGGATCTCGGCCCAGGATGAAGCCCAGTTTGCCAAAAACCAGCTCATCATCCAGCGAGAGCAGACGAAACGGAGGGATGCTGCCGCCGTGGTTGCCCAAGGGGAGGTTCTCCGTGCTTTCGCGGAGAAACTCTTTCTGAGCAATCAATTTTCGGCCTTTGTCGGTGATCTGCTGAAACTGATGACCGATAATGCCGAGCAGGGGCCCGAAGTCGTCCTGCCGCTGTACGGCCGAGAGATAGCAGCTCGTCTCCAGAGTCTGCCGCTCCTTGAGGAGCTTGCTTCGTCCTCGGTCCTGCTTTCTGCTGACCGAGTTCGTAGTTGCCGAGCTGACCGGGACGAGAATATGGAGGCTATCTTTGCCTCCTTAGGGCCAGTTTCACCCGCTCCAATTTTCCACGGAGAGGGTGAGACCGAGCAGCTTGATCAGCAGACCGGAGACAGGCAGGCCGAGCAAGAGGTGCTGCAGATCGGTGATGGGGGCACCGAGCAGGCTGGGGGGAGCAGGGAGGCCGAGGCTGAAGCTGAGGCAGACAAGGAGAAGGAAGCTGAACCTCACCGAGGAGCCGGAGACGAAGCTTGCGGAGTATGATTTCGTCTCCCTTCTCTTAGTTTAGTTTCTTCCTTGTTGTAAAATGGCCTTGAAGCCCTCCTTGTGTAAAAAAATTTTTTCTTATGAATGAAAAAATTCTTCTTTCTACACTTGTGTCTTCGTATAGCTTTTCGTACTCTCTTTTACTCCTGTTGTGGTTTACTACCTGCTCAGTAAACTGAAATGCCGAACTGACATAGCTGCTTTGTATTCTTAACTCTTAAGGAGCTGGAGGTACTTCACTGGAAGCGGCTGTACTCTTCCGCTTTAGACGAAGCTGAGAAAAAAGCCATAGCTGACCAGATGAAGAATGACGAACTCTTGGCTTGTTTAGTGAAGCTGGAGGCCGACAATAAGGACTTAGAGTCCGAAAAGAAAGATCTGGAGGCCGAGCTGAATAATGCCGTCGCTGAGAGGACTGCGTATGAGGATTTCATCTGCAGGCGCGGGGGAATGACCATCTCTGAAGTTCAGGAACGAGTTGACGAACTGTGGGAGGAATATCATGTACTCCGGAGGAACAATGCGCTGGAGAGCTCGGCTTGCCAACAAGTCGTGAAATCATTGCGGCGCTGGGCTTCTCGGTACGACATCATTCTTTCCCGGCGTCCCTCAATCGAGAGATTCCTTAGGCATTTCCCGCCAACAGATGCTCGCACTCCAGCTCAAACCTCTGATTCACTTGCTCAAAATCCTACTCCAAATCAGCAACGAACTCAGGAGCAACCGGAAACGTCAAGACGAGACCGGACTCAGGAGCAACCGGAAACGTCAAGACAAGGACGGACTGAAGTTCGTAGAGGAGCGGTGATTATGAGTGAGCAAGATCAACAAATGATTCGTGAAGAGGCTCTTCGCCGCCGAGGTGCTAGAGCTTCCCGGGCTCAGGGAAGAGGCGGTAGGTCGATTAGAGCATCTCGTCGACCTGCTTATTCTTCAGCTGCCCGGAATGCCCGAACTCGGCTTCACGAGGATTTTGTGAATAGATGGCTCAACTTTAGCAACCATGGACAGTAGAATAGTCCTTTGTAATGGCGTAACGCCTTCTCGTAGGGCAGCAGAATTATATGCCGAACAAGTTTTAATAAATGAAATCTTCATTTCGCTTCTATCACTGCGTATTTACAGCTCAGCGAAAAAATTTCATCGTGCTCGTCCTCGGTCTTATGAAGTAAACTTCTTTGACCGGACTCGTCCTCGGTCTTATGAAGTAAGCTTCTTTGACCGGACTCGTCTTTGGTCTTATGAAGTAAACTTCTTTGACCGGACTTGGTCCTCGGTCTTATGAAATAAACTTCTTTGACCGGACTCGTCTTTGGTCTTATGAAGTAAACTTCTTTGACCGGACTCGTCTTTGGTTTTATGAAGTAAATTTCTTTGACCGGACTAAGCTTGTGTCCTAATTTGGCGAGTTTTATCGCTCGGATCGGACTTTCCCTTGTCCTAATTTGGGGATCGGACTTTCCCTTGTCCTAATTCGGCGAGTTTTATCGCGTGGATCGGACTTTCCCTTTGTTGCAGTTCGTTTCAGACGAACTGCTTGTTTCTTAAGCTGAATTGTGGTCTTGTATCCTCCTTAGAAGCTTGGACTCACAATCGTTGGCTTATATATGTTCTAAAAAGGGGATCAGCCTTCGAAGAACGAGATACCTCAGTAACATTTGTAAGAGACGACACGCACATAGACAGACAAAACGCACATAGACAAATAAAAAGGACGAACAAGAAGTAAAAAACAAAGAAAGCACATACCCCTAGGACCGAACTAGACACAAGACTGACTGACCGGACTGTCTCTTACAAATGGAACTTCTTGAGGTTGGAAATGTGCCATGTTCGGGGTACTTGTTCTCCTGACATGTGAGTCAATTTATAAGACCCTTTGCCGAGGACTTCTGACACCCGATATGGACCTTCCCATGTGGGTTCGAGTTTGCCCAGCTTTTCTGCTCGGCTTACTTCGTTGTTTCTCAAGACGAGATCTCCCACTTGAAATTGCAGCTTTTTCACCCTTTGGTTATAATACCGGGCTACTTGCTCCTTGTACTTGGCTGCTTTTATGCAGGCCAATTCTCTTCTTTCTTCGGCCAGATCTAGTTCGGCTCTCAGTCCGTCATCATTCATTTCTGAGGAGAAATTTAGAGTTCGGGGACTGGGTACGCCGATCTCAACCGGAATCACGGCTTCAGTGCCGTACACCAGACTGTACGGAGTTTCACCGTTGGAGGTTTTGGGTGTAGTTCGGTAGGACCATAGGACTTGAGGGAGATTTTCTACCCATTGTCCTTTGGCTTGTTCTAACCGAGCTTTTAACCCTTTCACCAAGATACGGTTTGTTACCTCCGTTTGTCCGTTTGCTTGTGGGTGGGAGACCGAAGTGAATAAGTTACCTCGTGTCCGTCGGGAGCGATAAGTAGAATACCAGCTCCACTTCCCGTCTTATTCGAAGCTCCATCTACGAATCCACTCCAGCAGTCCGGTTGTTCAATGGTACGAACTGAGCGGGCGGCTTCTCAGGATTGAGACGTGGCCCCAATCGGTCTTGCACCGGAGTCCTTTGAATCCTTTCAAAAGGAGTTCGGCGAGGATGTCCCTGATCGCCAAAAGGAGTTCGGCGAGGATGTCCCTGATCGCTATGATCGGGCTTCCTCCTGTCTCCTCTGGATGAGCTGTCTAAAGACCGTTTGCGACGGTCTGCCTCATCGGCACGGGAGAACTGGTCCGCAATGTCCCACATCTCTTGAGCTGTTTGCGGACTGCATTCCACGAGCTTTCTGTAGAGAGCTCCGGGCAGGATTCCATTTTGGAATGCCGAAATGACAAGTAGATCATTGAGATCATCTACTTGTAGGCATTCCTTGTGGAATCTCGTCATAAAGTCGCTGATCTTTTCGTCGCGACCTTGACGTATAGAAAGCAGCTGAGCCGAAGTGATTCGGGCTTCCGCTTTCTGAAAGAACCTCCTGTGGAAAGCATCCATTAGATCTCGGTAAGATCTAATGCTGCCTTGGGGGAGGCTATCGAACCACCTTCTTGCGTTCCCGATAAGCAGCTCGGGAAACAGCTTGCACATATGGACCTCATTGAGACCCTGGTTCGCCATGTTATACTGATAGCGTCCCAGGAAGTCATGAGGATTCACTAACCCGTCATAAGTCATCGACGGAGTTCGGTAGTTCTGTGGCAAGGGAGTTCGGGTGATATCGTCCGAGAACGGAGTCTTCAATGCTCCGTACATGGCGAACCCGACATCTCTTCGGTATGGAGGAGATGGAGTTCTCCTGTGATTCCGGTACCGAGGAGGAACAGGAACATGTCGGGGTTGAGGATTCTTCTTCCTGGAAGACACGGCACTACTGCGGTAGTGACTTTCATGTCTGGATGAGGAGGGAGAATCCACCGTTTTCGTCTCCGGCTTTTGGCCCTTTTGCAGGAAAATTAAGAACTCTTCCTGCTTCTCGGCCAAAAACAACTTGACAGCCTCGTTCAAATCGGGCTGCTGGGAAGACTCGGTGCGATGAGTCTTTGAGCGGCTTGTTCCTTCTCCGTGAGAACTGGAAGTAGATTTCTCCCGAGGCTGTTTTCCAGACCTGCGGGCTGGACTAGCTTCCTCATGGTTATCACGAACGGTATTATGGGTGTTACGTGATCTGGTATGCATTTTTATTTTATTTTTTTATTTTTTTTTTGGGTGGAAAAAGGGTCAAAAATTCGCTTTATCACAAATTTGGTTCTCTGTTTCCCACAGACGGCGCCAGTGATGGTTGGGCGAATTTTTGATGGTAATAAATGCAGGTAAAAAATATAGATCACGACACAAGGAATTACGTGGTTCGATTTACTGAGGTAAATCTACGTCCACGGGAAGAAAGGAGGGCAAGATTGTATTGCTTGATCTGGTTTACAGCTTACAAATACAGACTTGCTATATGATATTTGATGTCTAGAGAGCTTTTTTTCCTCCTAGTCTATCTGATCTAAGTTCTATTTATACATTGAACTAAGATCGTGGCTTGCATCATCACTAACTAGGTCGTGGATGTCGTGGAGGTCATGAGATCCTGCATGGGTCCACTATCTCTTTGTTTGGTCCGCTATCCTGCATGAGATCCTGCATGAGTTGACACCACTAAATAGATCGTGTAGTGGAGGTCGTGGAGGTTCTGCATGAGTCCACTATCTCCCAGTTCGGTCGAATACTGAGACCGAACTGCTGAACTATTGCCGAGCAGCTTTTGCCGATCTGAGAGTAGAGCTTGATTGGTCGGCTTTTACCGAGCTGTAGGCTGGGGCCGAACTCTTTGGTAATGCCGAACTGATACTCTTCCTTGGGCTTTGGGCTGATGGGCCGTCACTGCTATTGGGCTTGTTTAGTACGTACCCCATCAGGAACCATCACAATCAGTGGTGTAGATGTGGATTTGGGAGATGGTGAAGCAGAGTGTACAAATCCAACAACTGTGTGTGAGTGTGAGGAATTAGGGAGGTGACACAAAGCAGAGGATGTGTGTTGGGCTGTGGATTGTCACTCACTCTGTGCACTCAATTTCATGCGCCATCTAGGCGGCCTCTTTCCACCATTTTTATACAACTTCTATTTATGGCTATATTAAAAAGGGATATTGTTATCATGCCCGATTCGAGTCCAACGTGACCTAATTTTTAAATTTTTTTGTTAATTTTTTTATTTTTTTCTCCGTCCATCAAGATTTATCACATATTTCATTTTTCGTCCATCCCTAAAAATTTAAACTTTTCACTTTTACCATTTTTTGCACTAACTCTTTTACACTCATATTTTATTATAAAACTAATATATAAAAACAGGACTCACATGTCACTAATTTTTTCAACTCGCTTTCTATTATATTTCTTAAAACTCGTGCCAAGTCAAATGGTGACGAATTATTAGGGACAGAGGCAGTATTCGATATTAGAAGTCTTGGTCGAGTTTAGAATGAGTAAAGAAAAGTGGATGGAAAAAAATAATGGCCTCTGAAATCTTTTTCTTAATTTTTTAATAAAATATGAATGGAATGCGTTAAGACTCACTTACCATTTATAATAAAAATGAATCGAGATTAGTAACTGTGGATAAACTAAAATGGAAAATTGAAATTCCTAATATGGACCGAGTGAGTAATGAAAAAAATATTGATATTATTTTGTATTCCGAACTTTTATCGTATTTTAAAAAGTATCTCAAATATTAAAGGAAAAAAAAACAAAATGAAGTGACATTTTCTAGAGTTGAGAGACAGTTTTTTTTAGGTTAAAACGACGTCGTGGCGGGTGAATCACCATTCCGACGTTCGAAGAAGAACGATGATTCGGGATATTTTTCTCTAAATATAGTGGAAGATAAGATAGGGACATGAAATAAAAAAAAAAACTATCAGCCCTTTTAAAAATCACAGTGGTTAAATTTGTTAGTTAATCATTTCACTTAATGATTACAGTTACGTTTTTATTTTCCTTTTTAAAATTATGGTATATGCAATATTTTTATACTATAATTTTTTTGATTCAGTATTGCTCAATTCAAATGATATTAAATTCAACAACCACTTCGCCGGTTAATGAATGTGAGTTTTTGGTTGGAAAAATAGAAAGATCTATTTATAACAATTTTATTTGATAAAATGTCAATAAAAGTTAACTTAAAGATATTTAATAGCAGAAAATGGAAATACATAAAGTACAGGTGGAGTATTTAATCACTTTATGATTACAATAAATCAAAAGAATCAAGTAATGAATGCTGATTCATATCTCGTTCATTGCATATGCCAATAATGATGTAATAATATAAACACTGTATGAATCAATGGTATATGAGTAAAAATAGAATACGATCCAACATTATCTATGTTAAACATCAGATAATACTAGTTTCCTTGTTGTAAGGATCCAAGGAGAAGGCAAGGGCTGTCATGAGGAATCTCTTCACAAAAAAAAATCAATTGTTAGATGATGAATTTATAACTTTTTAAGTACTAGTTTATATTTTTATACCATGAATATCTCATTAGCTGCATCATCAATTTCTCCTCGAACGGGGATGGGGAGATCTGGCATGAGTCTAATGCATCTCTGAGCACCTATCGAAGCAGGAATCTCTGAGCATCAACACAATAAGGTTAAAGGGCAAGTCATTGAGGATGAATAATTGCACAGTAAAAAGGGAAACAAAGAAATTAACTTCTTCTGCTAAATTAGGATCTGCTTTAGCTGCAAGCAAAGATGTTAGAAATTTTGTGTCATCATCTGTCGCAGCAGCTGACAAAGGACTAAACCCGTTGAAATAGGCATTCGGGTTCGCATTAGCCTGCAAGGAGAGAGTACTTAAACCATGAAAAAGCAATTCAGATACTGAAAAAGGCATCAGATACTTATAATTGAGGAACATAGCTAAAGAAACATGAGAGATTTCCATTTGAGTAAATCATCATAATTTATCTAGCAAACAGTCATTATCACGATAACGTACGTTGAAGTATATCCCTCAATCTCAAAGCAACAGACATCATTCCCTAACAGAAAATGAAACAACACAGGTATTTCCAATTCACCAAACATACCTTGAGCAGCAATTTCAGGCATTCAAATGAGCGAGACCTGACCTGACTGCGATTCCAAGAGGGGAGTCTGCAACTGCATAAAAATAATCTGGCTGCAAATTGGAAAGCAGCAAATGGATTAATCTCATAAGATTATATCATTTGTTAACACAGAAAATCACAAGATCATAGCAAATTAGTAAACTTGACATTGTAACAAAAACTGATTTAAACAAGACTATCATCGACAAACAGTGCAACAGAAGGTTTTGCTTGCCCACGTTTGCGCCACGAGACAAGAGAAACTTGACAGCCTCAGCATTTCCACGAGAAACAGCAATTTGTAACGGCGTTCCATCTACACACTGTGCGTCTACGGAAGCACGGTTTCTCACCAACAATTCCATAAGCTCCATATTACCTGAAACAAAACCAGTCAATTAGAGCATAACAACACTATTAGCAAAGACTTTCACAACATTACCTTTAAGAATTGCATAGTGCAAGGGAGTGAATCCTTCAACATTTGGAAGATTGATATCAGCACCATGTTCAATGAGAAACTCCACAATTTTGACATGTTCCCCTTTGGCAGCTTGTGCTGTTGGAGTCTCCACTGATGCAGTTTTACAAACAGTTCATAAAGAATCACATAGGCACTCCCAAATTTGTTCAAAATAATGCAAGAAGAAACGAGAGAGAACTCTTGTAAGTGAAGGGATCAACAGAAACTTGGACGTTCTTGATCAAGAATTTGCAAATCTCAAAATGTCCGATTTCAACCGTGTGATGCAAGACAGTCCAGCCAGTGGAGAAGTCACTATATTGATCGCATATTTTCCGGAATTCCCATTCATCACCAACCTTTTTTCTAATTGCTGCCAAAATAAAAGTATTAGAATCAGAAATCAAGAAAAGGGTTAAGAAAGTAACAAGAAAATGACTTCACCCTTAAGCTGGTTGAGGTCTCCAGAAGCAGTAGCCTCGATAATCGATGCACCTGCCATTTTACCAACTTAAAAATGAATTCTTGAATTGAAAGTGAAACAGAAAAGGTTCTGTAATCAACATACCAATTTCACAAGTAGAACCCATGGCGCTCGAGTTGTGAGATACACTTGATTCCTGTTTACCTATATGCAGATTGGCATTGCTACTTATCAAAATTAATGAAATTTGATGTTGTTCAGGAACGTATGCGAAAATTTTGGTTTATATATAAGATATCCAACCAATTTTATTTCACACATATTTTATTATAAAACTCATATCATATTGAGCTGTATATAATAGTAAGACTCGCCTTTCACTTTTTTCACTTCTTGGTAGCAAACCGACAGAGTATTAGTTTTCAGTTCTGAAAATTGGTTCAAACTTTATCGGCTATGCTCACTTATTTAAATTTTGGAGACGATTTATTAATTAATAATCAATTTTCATATTCGTAAGTATAATTCTCACATTTCACATTTTACTAGTATTATTTTTCTTCGAAAGTCACCTAGTATTTATTAAAAATGTGTACTAGTACATTGCATTTGTTTAAACCGGCAATCAATCAAGTCCATGAATCATATTCCATCTTGAGCCTCTGACTTAGCCAACAAATGATATCAACAAATATGAGAAAAAAGAGAAAGAAGGGAGAAAACAACTTCATCATCACATGAATTGATATGATTTCATTGAAAATTGAGATGAAAATGGTAATAGGATCCAATCCAATATTCTCTCTCTATTAAAACATCAGCTCAAACTCAAAATCTCATCTGGACTGCTCATCTGAGTCAACCAAACAAAGTAATCAAACAAAGCAACTCTGCCACCAAAAACCAAAACCAAATTTACAAAGATTGTAGTAACAAAAAAAGGTAAAACAAATACTATTAGAATTTGTGTAGTTACCTAAATGAATGACCAGCATCCTTGTTGTAAGGATCCAAGGAGAAGGCAAGGGCTGCCATGAGGAATTTCTACACACACAAAAAAAAACACAATCATCAATTGTTGGATGATGAATTCATATGGCCTTTAATTTAACACCACCTTGATTATCACATTAGCTGCATCATCAATTTCTCCTCGGACGAGGACAGGCTGTTCTGGCATGAGTCCAATGCATTTTCGAGCAGCTAACAGAGCATAGATCCGTAGACCCAGGCGTGCTTCGCACATGCTTAGCTTTGATATCAATGTCGTGTTATCTGGACGAAGATTAGTAGCCTACACATCCCATATATTACTACTTAATACACATGGCCAAGGACAAGATGATCGACTCACTGGAAAGAAGAAAAAGTTTTACCTTTCTATATTGTATGACTGCAGATTTAAAATCCTTATCGTACGCGAAATACATCCCTTTGATGTCTAGTTTAGTCACGACGTTTCGCATTTTCTCCGCACCCTGCAAGATACATGATGAGAAAGAGGAGGTTGTACATTCAATTGAAGATCAAAGTGATGCTGAGATGTACAAATATAATGTAAAGTTTCAGACCATTGCTTTAAATTCTTCAGAATGAATGCACTTGATTATGCCATCGATAGTCCAATCTGGATAATGTGCAAGCCGTTTAGTCACTGGAAACAAAATCTCCATAGCTGCACGGTTACGCACCATAGCAGCCTCCTCAATAGGTTTAACGATATCCTGAAGTCGTCATTATCAACACATTAAGTTTCCAGTTGATAACAAACAAAAGCAAAACGTAAGGAAACAAATGCACCAAAGCTATATTCTACGAGTGGCATAGTAAAGAAATTAACTCCTTCAAATAAATTTGGATCTGCTTTAGCTGCAAGCAAAGACTTAAGAAATTTTGTGTCGCGATCTCTTGCTGCAGCTGACAAAGGACTTAACCCCTGGAAATACATATTCGTGTGTGCATTAGCCTGCAAGGATAGAGTACTTAAACCATGAAAAGCAATTCAGATAACGGATGTTGAAGATACAGTCCTCAATCTCTGACCGAAAATTAGACAATGGAGGTATTTCCATTTCACCAAACATACCCCAAGCAGCAATTTCAGGCATTCAAATGAGCGAGACTTGACTGCGATTACAAGTGGGGAGTCCGCAACTGCATAAAACAAATCTGGCTGCAAAATGGAAAGAAGCAAAGTGATTAATTTCATAAGATTATATCATAAGTTAATACAGAAACTCACAAGATCATGGCAGTGTGATTGGCTAAAGCACCAAACTTGACATGCTAAACAAACCAAACGCGTATGAAATCAGGCAAAGTTACTACAAGAAACAAAAATGTCCTAACAACGCCATGGCAAAACAAACAATGATTTAAACAAGAAGGTTGTGCTTGCCCACATTTGCACCATGAGACAAGAGAGACTTGACAGCTTCAACATTTCCACGAGAAACAGCAATTTGTAAAGGCGTTCCATCTACACACTGTGCGTCTACAAAAGCACGGTTGCTCAGCAACAATTCCACAAGCTCCATATTACCTGAAACAAAACCAGTCAATCAAGGCATACAACAAACTATCAGCAAGATCTTTCACAGCTACAAAACCACTAACCTTTTAGAAGTGCATAGTGCAAGGCAGTGAATCCCTCAACATTTGGAAAACTAATTTTAGCACCATGTTCGATGAGAAACTCCACAATTTGGACATGTTCCCCTTTGGAAGCTTGTGCTATTGGAGTATCCACTGATGCAGTTTTACATCAAGAATCACATAGGCACTCCCAAATTTGTTCAAAATGACATAAAGTAATGCAAGAAGAAGCGAGACAGAACTCTTGTAAGTGAAGGGATCAACAGAAACTTGGACGTTCTTGATCAAGAATTTGCACATCTCAAAATGTCCGATTTCAACCGCGTGATGCAAGACGCTCCAGCCAGTGGAGAAGTCACTATATTGATCGCATATTTTGCGGAATTCCCACTCATCACCAACCTTTTTCCTAATTGCTGCCAAAATAAAACTATCAGAATCAGAAATCAAGAAAAGGGTTAAGAGATAACAAGAAAAAAGACTTCACCCTTAAGCTGGCTAAGGTTTCCACTAGCACCAGCCTCGATAATTGATGCACCAGCCTCGATAATTGATGCACCTGCCATTTTTAGCAACTCAAAAATCAATTCTTGAATGTGAAACAGAAAAGAATTTCTAATCAGTAAACTAATCAACATACCAATTTCAGAAGTAGAAGCCATGGCGTCCGAGTTGTTACAGATTGCCACACCGCATTGTTACTTCTCGAGATTTTATTCAAAATAGCTATTGCTCCTTTGGTCGCTACTAATCATCCCAATTTGAATTTGTTGTTTTCTTAATATGACTAATTGTCTTATTTCTTTTTTAATATGAACAATCGTCCCAATTTGTTGTTTTCTTGACATTGTCCCACTAAAAATAATTTATTTCCTAAAATATAAGTAACATATCTCTATTTTATTTCATACTTTATTCTCTCTTCATTTAATTCACAAAAATACGGCATAAAATCTCGTGTCATAAAGCAAATGTTTCATATTTAGTGATAAAGGGAGTACTACATTGTAATAGACCCCGTATTGGCATACTTAATAATTTTATCCCACTAACATTTTATTATAAAACTCATACTACTATATAATAGTAGGACTCACATTTCATTAATTTTTTTCATCCACTTTTTATTATATTTCTTGAAATTCAAGCCATGTCAAACCGAGCCAATTAATTGCAGACGAAGGGAATACTTATTAGTTTTCAGTTTTGTAAATTGGGTCACACTTTATCGGCTAAGGTCACATATTTAAGTTTAAAGGACAAAATTTATTAATAGTCAATTTTCATATTCATAAACATAATTCTCACATTTCACATTTTATTTTATTTTTTTCAAAAATCACCTGTTTATTAAAAAGGGTTTTATTACATTGCAATTCTTCAAGTCCATAATATCTTGAATCTCTGACTTGGCCTACAAATGATATAGAGAAAGGAGAAAGGAGACAACTTCATCATCACATTAATTGATATGATTCCATTGAAAATTGAGATGAAACTGGTAGTGTGATTTGATCCAATCCAATATCATCTCTATGTTAAACATCAGCTCAAACTCAAAATCTCATCTGAACTGCTCATCTGAGTCAACCAAACAAAGTAATCAAACAAACAAACTCTGCCACCAAAAACCAAAAACACCAAGTTACAAAAATTGCATATTTTGGTAACAAAAAAAGGTACTACTTATATTAGAATTTGTGTAGTTACCTAAATGAATGGCCTTTATCGTTGTTGTAAGGATCCAAGGAGAAGGCAAGGCTTGCCATAAGGAATTTCTTCACAGAAAAACACAATCATCAATTGTTAGATGATGAATTCATATGGTAGTCAGTTAAATCATCACTTCAATTTAACACTACCTTGAATATCACATTAGCTGCAGCATCAATCTCTCTTCGGACGGGGAGTTCTGGTATGAGTTTAAGGCATTTCTGAGCACCTAGCATAGCATGAACTCGTATATCCAACCGTGCTTCCCACATACTTATCTTTGATATCCATGTCGTGTCAGATGGAAAAAGATTAGAAACCTACGCATCGCACATATTAGTACTAGTACTTAATACACATGGCAAAGGACGAGATGATCGATCACTGAGAAGAAGAAAAAGTTTACCGTTCTATATTGTACGACTGCAGAGTAAAAATCCTTATTGCTCGCAAGTTGCATCCCTTTGTGGTCTAGTTCAGCCAAGAGCCATAGAATTTTCTCCCTGCCCTGCAAGATATGTGATGAGAGAGAGAGGAAGGTTGTAAATTTGATTGAAGATCAAAGTTTCAGACCACTGCTTTATATTCTGCAGACTGAATGTGTTCGATTATGCCATCGACAGTCCAATTTGGATAATGTGCAAGCCGTTTAGTCAGTGGAAACAAAATCTCCACAGCTGCACGATTACGCACCATAGCAGCCTCCTCGATAGGTTTAATGATATCCTGAAACAAATTGAAACATAAGGAAACAAATGCAGCAAAGTTATATTCTACAAGATGAAGAATGGCTCAGTAAAGAAAGGGAAACATGGAAATTAACTTCTTCCGATAAATTCGGATCTGCTTTAGCTGCAAGCAAAGACTTAAGAAATTTTGTGTCACGATCTATTGCAGCAGCTGACAAAGGACTTAACATGTTGAAATACAGATTGGGGTTTGCATTAGCCTGCAAGGAGAAAGTACTTAAACCATGATAACTTATGAAACGAAATTCAAATACTGAATAACTGAGAAACATAGCTAAAGAAACATGAGAGATTTCCATTAGACAACACAGGTATTTCCATTTCACCAAACATACCTCAAGCAGCAATTTCAGGCATTCAAACGAGCGAGACTTGACTGCGAGTACAAGTGGGGATTTCCCAAACGTATAAAAAAGATCTGGCTGCAAAATGGAAAGCAGCAAAGGGATTAATCTCACAAGATTATACAAATTTGTGCAAAACTTGACATGCTAAACAAATCAAACTCTTACGAAATCAGTCAAAGTTACAACAAGAAACGAAAACTGTACTAATAACGCCATGGCAAAACAAGCAATGATTTAAACAAGATTCTCATAGACAAACAGGGATGAGCTTGCCCACATTTGCGCCACGAGATAAGAGAGACTTGACAGCCTGAGCATTTCCAAGAGAAGCAGCAATTTGTAAAGGTGTTCCATTTACAGACTCCGGATTTAACAAAACACTGTTGTTCCGCAACAATTCCAAAAGCTCCATATTACCTGAAACAAAACCAGTCAATTAGAACAAAGTCTTAAATTCACAGCATTCATTACTACTACAAAACCACTAACCATTTAGAATTGCATAGTGCAAGGGAGTGAATCCCTCAACATTTGGAAGATTAAATCTAGCACCATGTCGGATGAGAAACTCCACAATTTTGGCATGTCCCGTTTTGGCAGCTAGTGTTATAGGAGTATCAACTGATGCAAACAATTCATCAAGAATCACATAGGCACTCCCAATTTTGTTCAAATTAACATAAACATTGCAAGAAGAAACGAGAGAGATAGAGAGAGAACGCTTGTAAGTCAAGGGATCAACAAAAACTTGAACTTTCTTGACCAAGAATTTGCACATCTCAAAATGTCCGATTCCAACCGCGTGATGCAAGACACTCCAGCCAGTGGAAAAGTCAGTATATTGATCGCATATTTTGCTGAATTCCCAATCATCGCCAACTTTTTTTCTAATTGCTACGACCCCACAATGAAAAAACAACTATCAAAATCAGACATTCTAAAAAATCAAGAAAAAGGGGGAAGAAATTGACAAGCAAAATGGCTTCACCCTTAAGCTGGTTGAGGTTTCCAGTGGCACCAGCCTCGATAATCGATGCAGCTGCATTTTTTATTTTTGTCAATTGTAAAATGAATTATCGAAGCGCCACGCACACACACATAGCTGCAATCGAGCATGCATCCCAAGAAAGTGAAACAGATACGGTGTTCGAATCGAATAAACTTACCAATTTCAGAAGTAGAATCCATGGCGTTCGAGACACTTGGGTTGAATCGATTTTACCTTGTATACGGATTGCCGCCAGAAATATGCACGGCATTGTTACTTCACTTCTCAATATTTTATTTTATTTTATTTTTTCGTTAATATTTAAGAGCATCCCCAACGGTAGTGGAATGCTGCTCGTCCGTCCTTGCCGCTGGCAAGGACGCGCTCCGCCGCCACTGCGCTCTTGCCGCTGGCACGGACGTGCTCTTAGCTAAGAGCACGGTCGTGCCTGCGGCAAGAGCACAAGGCGTCGACGTGGCATGCTCTGATTGGCCCGTTGATTTATCATTTTTTATTATTATTTTTTTAAAAAAAATCGAAAAAATCTGAAAATTTCAAAATTAATTAAAAAAATATTGTCTCACTTCCTAATAAAATATATCCATTTTTTTCACACTTTTAATTTTTTTTTCATCATTTTTACCCCAAAATTCATACTTTCATCTATAAATACTCTCATTTCAAAACAAAAAATGACACTATACTAAACAACTCTCTCAATCTCAATTTTTAGGATTTTAATTATGTAATTTTTAATTTTTAGGAGTTTAATTATGTAATTTTTAATTTTTAGGATTTTAATTATGTCTTTTTTATTTTATTTGTAATTTGTATTATTTATTGTGGTTTTTAATGAATTTTAATATTATGGAAATGTTTTTGTTTAATTGAATTTTAAATTGAATTGTGCTCGTTCTTGCGGAAGAGCACAGCTGTGGGTGTTGTGCTCTTGCCAGAGAGCAGGCAGAAAAAGTGAGGTCGGGCCCACAATCGTGAAGCTGGCAAGAGCACGGTTGTGGATGCTCTAAGTCGTTTAATTTCCTCTATCTCTTGATATTAGCCTACCAAGTGATGTGACTATAAAATTTAGATTCTGGCATTCATAAAAAAAAATAAGAAATTGATCTTGGATTATAAAATAATTTATAAAATTAATGATGAATATTGCCAAGTTGCATTCGTGGAAATAAGTCACAAGATCGAAAGTTTTTGTTTGAAGAATTTTGTATGTAAACAAACACAAACCATATTAAGAAATATAAGCATGTTTAATTTTAATTAAATGTGTTCTAGATGTAGATAATTTATATTTTTGTCTATAAGTTTTGATTCATTTTTCCTAAATAGATCGAGACAACGAAAATATCCTTCATTGATTAACGGTGGTTTAATATGTTAGATTGGATACTAGTTCAAGTGTATCAGATTTTCTGGGGAGTAATTTTTATTTTGAAAAATATTTTTATTATACTATATTTTATTTTTCAATTTATTTATAATAAAAGAGTACAAGTATTCTGCATCATAAGATAAATGTTAATCGCGTCATCAATAAAGAATTGCTTATCCGGTTTCATATAGAAATAAATTATTATTCATAAAATAAAGAGAAAATGAATTAACTATCACAAAAAGCTGTAATGTGAAACCTAAGGTCTCCTAAGCTTGGAATGTGACAAATGTTATTTGTATAACCCAAAAAGGAATCTGATAATATAGATTTATCTTGTTAATTTATGAAAGAAGCTATATTATCTTGTTGATTTATGAAAGAAGAATGACACACGTGTAATATAAGTAATTGTTTACACATGAGGCAGAGTGTTAAGTCGGGAATAATTTAGAAGGCTGAATCGAATGAACCAACTCACGGAGAATACGCGAGCCATCATCGAGTCAACAAAAGTATACACTTTAATAAGAAGGTGAGCATGCCTAGGTGGATAAGACTTGTAATCAAGATTTGGTTTGATCGGTTAGTGGACTAACTGATCCATATAAAGGAAAAATGTGTACGCATATGAAACAAGAAGTCCAAACCCAAGCTTAGAAGGTAAACATTTTCTAAATTTGTAGTCATATTTTCCTTCTAGTTTTCTTAGGCATTTCTTGAAATAAATAACCTTCATCACTGTAGTGCTATATTATACTCTTACTAAGTAAGAGATATTGTTTATAATTAAAATCCAATCAAGACTAAATCAGCACATCATCCCCAATTATTGCAACGAAATCCAATAGCAATTGAAAAGTAAATCCAGCAACTAGAGACATCTTTATCAATTCTTTTCCTAAAACGTAAATCCAGTCCTCAAATTGAAATCAACAAACAGAAAAGTAAAAACGTGTGAAAATCAGTCAAAGTAAACACGTTTATTTCGCTGACTATAAATCAGCAGCCACTGATCTTCTGCTTCACATCATTCTCAGTTCTCACTCAATTGCATGCTCCCTTCTCTTTCAAAATCCGTTTCCTTCAATCCCGTTCCCAATCACAACCACTCCCACTCGTGATTTCACAGAACAACCTCTTTTCACCTCCAAGACTCAATCTTTTTTAATGATTTCGTGCTCATAATTTGGGGAGAAAGAGAGAAATCGACGAAAATGGGCGGCTGTTTCAGCAAGAAGGATCACCACAGCCGAGATTTGAACAGCTACACACCAGAAAAAGCGACCAATTATCAAAAACCACAAACCAATTTCGAAAACCGCGCCATCCCTGAGAGGCGGCGCCACCACCCGCCGCCGCAAGCTCAGCAACCGCCGCCGCCGCCAATTCCAGCACCCCACGCCCCAAATCAGAAATTGGAGCCGAATAACATACTTGGGAAGCCGTTCGAGGACGTGAAGTCGAAGTACTCGATCGGGAAGGAATTGGGGAGGGGCCAATTTGGGGTGACGTACGCGTGCACGGACGCGGCGACGGGGCGGCAGTACGCGTGCAAGTCGATCCTGAAGAGGAAGCTGGTGAGCAGGAGCGACAGGGAGGATATGAAGAGGGAGGTCCACATCATGCAGCATTTGAGCGGCCAGCCCAACATAGTGGAGTTCAGGGGCGCCTACGAGGATCGCCACTCGGTGCATCTCGTCATGGAGCTCTGCGGCGGCGGGGAGCTCTTCGACAGGATCATCGCCAAGGGGCATTACTCGGAGAAGGATGCCTCTGATCTCTGCCGCCAGATTGTGAATGTGGTGGACCACTGCCATTTTATGGGGGTGATGCATAGGGATCTCAAGCCTGAGAATTTCTTGCTTTCGAGTAAGGAGGAGAAGGCTATGCTTAAAGCTACTGATTTTGGCCTCTCTGTCTTCATTGAAGAAGGTTAGTTAATAGTCATGCTCTTTTCCTTCTGCTATTTAGGAATCAATTTTGGTAGTTTGGCAACTGTTTCATTATTGTTCAGCCCCTTTCGGGTTCCTATTAATCTCGATTAATTGCTGTGTTCTTTCCTTGAGAGGAGATTTAAACTTGCTATGCTAATTGCCTGTGCTCTCTCCAAGTGTTTAAAAAGGAATTATTTAACCTTGCTTTTGTATGTTAATGCTTAGGCTAGTTCCCGGCAGCTTGTCATTTGAATTGTTTGATTGAGTGATAATCTGTCATTCTGGAAGACTGGGACCTTTCGGTCGTACCATGCCTTTGCTCTCTAGGATTTCAAGATTGATAGAACACCATAGTGCACCATACTATGCATATGCTTTTCAAGATTTTTTTTGGGAACGAGTGGCCTAGTTTAAGTTCTTTTGGCTAGGCGTACACAGTTCTTTAATTTCCCAGTTTAAGTTAAAGGGATACCCTTGTACCGTTTCGTTAGAAACTTGAATAGTGGAGTATGGTTCCTAAAAGTGTGGTGTGAGGGTTATGAGGGGAGGTATTTTACAGAAGTAAGGGTGCCATCTTTCATGACTCTATCATTTCATTGCACATTTTTGTTGTGGGAAAGTAATTCCTTTCTCCTATGATGGGGTGTTTCTTTTCGATATTTAGGTCGCCCTGGCTGTTGTTTAGCATATTAGCCAATTAAATGCCAGTCTCTTGAAGGGATTTGAGTTTTGATGGTCTTTATCATTGTGAAGGAAGCATCATAACAGCTATAATGATTAGAAGTTCCTTGCCAGTTCTTATGAGTGTGATGTTCACTGTCATACAGATATGGGAAACGGAATGCATGTTTCTCTGTTAAAGGTGATCAGTAATTGACTTCATTTCATCAATGAATTCCAGGAAAGGTGTATCGGGATATAGTTGGTAGTGCATACTACGTCGCTCCTGAAGTGTTGAAGCGAAGTTATGGAAAGGAAATGGATGTATGGAGTGCTGGTGTTATTTTGTACATCCTCCTAAGTGGCGTGCCTCCTTTTTGGGCTGGTAAGATCAACCTCTTATGTTGCAAGGTGACAATGTTTCTGATACCACATTTTCTCCTAGTGATTTGTCGAAATTTTGTGTAGAAACTGAAAAGGGCATATTCGACGCTATACTGAAAGAAGAAGTTGATTTTGTCAGCCAGCCATGGCCTTCCATATCAAACAGTGGGAAAGACCTTGTTCATAAAATGCTGACAAAGGATCCAAAAAAGAGAATTACTTCATCAGAAGTTCTAGGTAATATGCTCTCCTGTTTCCTTGCATAGCTGCAGTTTGTGTCTTTATACATCTTATCTACTTATTGCCTTTATATTTTGTGTTATTTCACAATTAGCTAGATTAGTTACAATCTGCAATGTTGCAACTGGAATTTTTGTTTCTGTTCTTTCCTTTGAGGGAAAAAACATATTGACGAAAATGGTTTCTGTAGTTGTTGGGTGAGAAACTCGAGAAATATGCAGTTGGACATAAAGAACAATGTAAAATACAGAGCACTCGATGTCTAAATAAGTTCTTGGTAGATCAGTTTTCATATTCAGAGTATTTTATATGCAACCATCATAGTGGCCAAATAGTTTCTCTATTCTTTGCAACGAGCTTCTAGTTGTGCTAGTGGATTCATATTATTTGGTAACTGAGCTTGATAAATATTTTGTTCTTGTTTCTTGAAGAGCACCCGTGGATTAAGGGACAAGCATCAGACAAGCGGATCGATAGTGCAGTTCTCTCCAGAATGAAGCAGTTCAGGGCAATGAATAAGCTCAAGAAGCTTGCATTAAAGGTCCTCTTTTTATTGTATGTTCATTTAGATATAAACATAGCAGTACTGAATGACAAGAACTTTGAGCACATTATAATTAGGGGAACGATAAAAAATTTCTTACGCGAGAAATTCTATTTACCAATCACTATACTGATGCATTTTAAAATTTTGCAGGTCATAGCACAAAGTTTATCCACAGAAGAAATCAAAGGTCTTAAAGCTACATTCAAGAATATAGACACTGACAATAGCGGCTCAATCACTTACGAAGAATTGAAATCTGGATTGGCGAGGCTTGGGTCAAAATTGTCAGAATTCGAAGTAAAACAACTCATGGAAGCTGTGAGTATCACACTTTCATGTGGGGAAAGCTGAGTCAGCTTTATTAGCTTTGCCACCACCCTAAACTAATCTTATCTCAATACAGGCTGATGTAGATGGAAATGGGACCATCGACTATGAAGAATTTATAACTGCTACAATGCACAGACATAAGCTGGAGAGGGACGAGCATCTTTTCAGCGCATTTCAGTACTTTGATAGGGATGGCAGTGGGTAAGCCTAGAAAATTCTGTCAGTGCCAAGTATCTGTATTGTCTGGATAGAGCATTTTTACCGAGAATACTTGATTGCCCGTCTCTGCTTGTGACTAAAAGGGAAAGGAGACCATGTAATGCATTACTTGAATTGATTGCAGTTATATTACAAGAGATGAACTGGAAACTGCTATGAAGGAGTATGGTATGGGGGATGAGGGAAGCATCAAGGAAATAATTTCAGAGGTGGATACAGATAATGTAAGTCGACCTGAACCTAGACGTTAACCATGTTTTGTTGCATTTGTGAATGAACATAGGAACTTACGAGGTTGCACTTGTTAGGATGGGAGGATCAACTATGAGGAGTTCTGTGTAATGATGAGAAGCGGAACACAACAACCGGGAAAGCTCTTTTAGAGGATCAAGTCACGACCGTGCTTTTTCACCAGATGTTCGTGGTTGAGCTCTGCCGCGAGGTATTATTATTCACTTGGTTGTTTTCTTCATCTAGTTTGGTGCATAAGTTTTTTTATGGTGTAATTTTGTAACAAGAGATATGAGCAAAGCTAGAAATGCTTATGGTTTTACTATGTAATTACACTGAAAAAGGAAAAAATAAAGTAAAACATCATTGTGATGGCTTTATCATGGTCCAGGCCTTCTACATTCTTACATAAGTTTTTAACTTTTGATGGTGGTCTTACCCTACCACCATTAATTTATGTCACAATCCCCCACGAAGCAACAAGCTATATAATCCATTTTTCTTGAGGGGACCCCTCGATTTTTATTTTTTGGTTTGGATTTTTCTCAATAGTACTTTTCGTTTTCTTGCTCGCTGTATTTAATTAATTAGATGTTTATGTATGAATCTTGATTAATACTATTGAACAAGCTAGCATATGACTTGATAAACACCATCACACACCATCACCTCTGATCCCTTACACTGCTGGCAAACGAAACATACAAATATCCCACGTCGGTGCAAAGAGCGAACTGAACGTCATCTCGCGATGACTTCTTCGATCATAAACACAAAACCAAACATGCCATGCCACCATCCTTATTCTTGCCAAACATCTGATCACACGCACATAGAGATTTAGATTAGTCAGTGAAGCTTGTTTGCAAGGTTGCACTGCTTGCGGATCTCGCCCTTGGTGCCGGTGAGCGGGTTGTTCTCGGAGAGAATGGTGATGGCTCTGGCGAACTCCCGGAAGAAATATTCCTGGCTCTTCGCCATCTTCTTGACGTAGGGCTTGGTCCTCTTGTCGGTCGCGAGCTGGTGGTCGACGATGAGCAAGCCCTTGTTGTCGAGGATGTTCCTGTAGTAGTTGTTGTCGAGCTTCATGGGCGTCCCGCGGTCATTCCTCACGTACTGCACGGCCTTGGGGTCCGGGATCGGGTCGGGGCACTTGTACAGCATGTGCTCCACGTGCCCCGGGTTCAGCGCCGGGTCCACCTCCGGGTAGAGGCGGTGCACGAGCTTCACGCAGTGCGTGCGCCCCACGCTGTGGGACCCGAGCAGCGCCACCACCCCGGCCGTGTCGATCCCGATGTTTGCGAACCGGTCGAGGACGACGCTCATGCTCTCGTTGTGGTCGGGAAGATGCTGCTCTAGTATGTCCGCTCTGCTCCTTCTCCCATCTCTTCTTCCTGTCTTCAACGGAATGTGGGGCCCTCCCACCTGAAAACGACGTCGTTTTGAGCATCACCAACAATACAATTGCGTAAAAATGTCACAATTTAACTATCATCGCTAGATTCATTGACATGCTACAAAAAAAGTAAATTTTGGATTTGGGGAAAAGTAAGTTTTTTTCAAAATTAGGACACAAAAATTGACAAAAATGGAAAAACGGAGAACTCACAGAGACGATGCCATCTCTGGCGGAAAGCACGAGAATATCAGCGCAGGAGACGACGCCAGGGCACTCTCTCTCCAGAGCTTCTTTGATGTTCTCCATGTACCTGAAATTCCTCATCCCGAAGCTCCTGTCTGCTTCCTTCTCCGACATCACCCTCCTCGTTGAGTCCAGCAGCAGCGACGCATCACACGACTGCGAAAATAAAAATCAAGAGATCACCAATTGATTCAATTTTACACAATTCTAGTATAGAAATTGAAGTTGCTAATTAATTACCTCGACGAAGCAGTCATGGAAGATGTTTCTGAGCCAGGAGAAGGCGGTGTTTTTGTGGCGCTTGTAGAGGAGCTGGACTTGCTCCTTGATGATTTCCTCGGCTTGAGGGCATGAGTCTCGGTAGAAGTTCATGGAGAGGCCTTCATTTTCTGCGGAGGCGGAGAGTGAGCAGAGGTAGAGGAGTGTGAGGATGAAGAGAGCTGTGGTGGTGGAAGGCATAATGGTTGCTTGCATTATGCTTCTGTGTGTTGCTTCTTTAATAAGGGGAGAGAGTGAGAAAGAGTGAGTCAGTGAGAGCAAGTGGTGTGATAAAGATAGAGAGAGTTGGACTTGAATGCTTAAGCTCTGTTTTGACATTTGTAGGAAATAGTGATTGGTTTATGTTCCTAATTTCATAGGTTTGCTTGTGGAGTGTTACCGATATTTAATGAACGTTGTGATGATATTAAAAAGACTTTAGAGCATGGGCGCCTTAGGGCGCGCCCTATGCACCGTTACATCATCATTTTTATCCTCCTATTCTCTCACCTGCAGTGGGGCGCCCTAAGGCGCGCCCTATATGTTTTACTATTATTTAGTTATTAATTTAAATGCTTTTAAATATATAATGCAAACTAATTAAAAAACACAACGAATAGCTAAAAATCGGCGAAGACTGCATTGCTTAACAAAAGTTACACGATTCAAGTTGGCTAATCTACGCAATTCACAACTCTCGGCGCAGCTCATCGATCAACCCCTAGAGGTATTCGGCTTTGGCGGGGTCCGTACACTTCTCGAGGGCCTTGTGCGTCTGCAACAACGTCCGCACCATCGAGGCTCTTGCCAACCCCACATACGCAGCGGTCGTCGAACTCGGGGTCGGGACCGGGAGCGGCGATGGAGTGGCGGCGGTCGAGGATGATGTCGTCGTCTTCCCCTTGTTCTTCGCAGCCTTGACGCCTATGGGACGCCGGGAGGACATCGGTGTGCCGAAACTCTCCTCCTCCGTGTACGTCCGGTTGAGGTCCACCGGATGAGTTCCGCTTTCGCTGCTCGTGTAACCACCAGCGGCGGTGGTCTTCGTCCTCTTTGTCGCACCGGTGTGCAGAATCCCGCCTTGAAACTTCTGCTTGTCCCTCAAGAGCGCCCAGATGCCCAAATGCTTGAAGTCGCCGTACAGGGACTGGTACGACAACAGCGCTCTATCGCGCACGTCGCTCAAGCTATCGCCGCTCCCCTGCTCCCTCGCGCACTTCTCGTACTCCGACGCGAACAGGTTGGCTTGCTTCTTCACCTGATCTCATTGCTTGCGGAGCTGCTCCCGTTGGCGCTTGTACGCGCTCGGCGATGCGCTCCCAGTACGCGAGTTGCTTCTGGTTGTTGGCGAATATCGGGTCCTCCGATATATCCACCCAACACCTCGTCAAGACGAAGGTTTCATCCGGCTGGTAGTTCGTACGGCCGGGGGCGTACTCTTCATTCATTGCCGGAGGTGGCAACTTGTTCGCGCGGTGCCGGATCCGCTTCTTTTTGGCGGGGGCGGCAGCGGCGGATGGGGTGGCGGCGGCGGGTCGGTTTGGAGACGGCTCCATGTCAGACAAACCATACGAATCCGTACTGAATTCGGGATCGTACTGCGTGTTGGCGTCGAACGGCCGATATTCGTCGGGTTCTGTACCCGGCCAACGCGCATCACCACTAAACATCGGACTATTGGGACTTGAATCCATTTCGTAGTAAATGTGAGTTTCGAGAGTGGAATCGTGAAATAAAATGTTACAAATGAAGCCAGGGTATGGGGTATTTATACAAATTTTTCGAATTTAGCATTTAAAAAAAATAAAAAAAAACCCGTGACATCGTCCGCGGAGCCCACAATGGTGCCCGATGGCCCGGACGATAGGCCATCATCTGCGCTTCTTCCGCGCCCGAAGCTTAGGGCGTGCCATCGGGCGGCATCCACAATGGAGCCATCGGGCGCCCCGGTGCTCTTTGTTCATCTTTACACACAGTATATCAGTAAGGTCTCTTGAGGCTTTTCTTTTTTAGTATAGAATTTTTTTTATAAAAAAAACTTTATTCTGTTAAATGGAGGAGAGAGAAATAAAGGAGATGAAAAAGTAGAAAAGTCAAGTATAATGATGAATTATATTAGTATAATAAAGTTTTTACGTAATATATATACTAAGTTTTGAAGTACTATATATACTACTTCCTCTGTCTAAAAAAATAGTATCACTCGTGGACGATACAAGTTTTCATGAGAAATTAGTAAAATAAAAGAGAATGAAAAATAAATAAATGAAATAGCCAATAGGATAAAGAAAGAGAAAAAGTAAGAGAGAATGATTTCATTTTTAAAATGAAATTATTATTTGTAGACTCCCAAAAATAGCAAAATATGACTGTTTTTCGTAGACGAGTGGAGTATATTAAACTAATTAATTTTGGGGGTAACATGCAGAATAGTGCATGAGACGTGGAGTATATTAAACTAATTAATTTTGGGGGTAACATGCAGAATAGTGCATGAGACATTGAATATCTTCTTGTAAGTTGTGATATTGGTGGTGGTCGTTAGAATAAAATGGAAAATTATAAAGAAGATAGATATTTTCCAAATATGTATAAAGAAAAGTAGCATAGTACTACTTCCTATCTAATATTAATGGCGATATTAATAGCTTTGTGAACTAAATAAAAGAAAAATTATACACCGTGAAAAGGAAGATGTCGGCACAATCACATTCTAAAAACAAAATTATTATATTCGATTAAAAAAAAAATGCATTATTCACTCGTAACATCTCATGCACTAGCTTATACGCTACTCATATTTCTGCACTTGTCCCCTTAATTCAAATATTCAATAATAATAATAATAATAATAATAATAATCAAAGTATTATTTTTATAAATTACTTCTATCAGATGAACCTGATGTACATGTGTATGACTACATCAATAAGTTAGTTATATTTCCAAAACCTTAAAGCAGAAATTAATTTTCCTAAATACTACTACTATGTATATTGAATATTACTAGAAGCTAAGGAAAATTTTGATATTATGATTAATTAATTATTAATTAGAGGAGTGTAAAGTTTAATTTGAAATAACAGGATTGGATGTTAAACGGAACAAGATAGAAATGGTGGTGGCCCGAAATTGATTACAACATTTTACGCCACCGACGATTTTGTTTTGTCACTAGTCAATATATTAATATTTAATTATTCGTTCAATCATATAAGCACTTACCTCTCCTTTATTTTAACTATATTATATAATAAATAATATATGGGCCCTTAAATTAATGAGATTAATATGAATGAATCTCACCGTTAAAGAGATTCTCTATTAATATGGAGTAAGCCGTAAAATCAAGGGAATAAATGAATGGCAAAGGAATCCAACTACAGAATTTAAAAGAGACTATTCGTGTATAATATTTAAATTAACGGATTAATAAGGTCGGGGTCAAAAAGAGAATATCTAAAGTTATACTCCCTCCGTCCAGCAATTGGAGTCCCATTTCTCCATGGCACGGGTTTTAAGAAAGTTGTTGGAGTGTGTAATAAATGGTGTGTGATAGTGGAATTTGGGACCCACCTCAAGTGTGTTAAATTTTTGGCTTCCAAAAATTCGAAATTTACTGCCTCTAAAATCAAAACTTATCACCAAATTTATCAGCAAATCAAAATCAGACATGAAAATGAAGAATCCAAAATCGAAAATGAAGAATCCAAAATCCAAAATCGAAAATGAAGAATACTTAATATATTAATATCAATTACTCCATATAAAAAAAATAAATTAGCAAAAACAAAGAATCCATTCTTCAATTTGGTTCCTTTCTCCAAAGCATTAATCGCAACACTAAACAAATTTAGTGCATTCGCAAACCATTGCAATAAATGAGTATGTTACAGACGTAATAACGGTTCCGGCAGATCGGAAGAGGACGTGTCGGAGCCCGGAGAGGGCCGGCGGTGGACGAACTCCGAGCGGCTGTGCGCGGGATCACCCGTCGGGCAGCGGCGACAGAGATCAAAGACTCTCAAAATTGGGGTTGTTAAACCCACGTTGTTTGTAGGGAAAATATTTTATTAATTGATTGAATAATATGATAACACTCTATCCTATTTATAATATTAGAATACTGCTTATAGAACAAGAAAACAATATATGAGAAAGATATGGTGAATCCCTAATCTATCTAAACTAAATGAAGGCTCGTATCAGAGTGTCACAGAATCATTATATTTTGAGAGTATCATTTTTAATTCAAGTGCTAGTAATAAAGAATGAAAAATCTTCTCATTAATGGATACAATGACAAGGTGAAGTGTGAGTCTAAAGAAGAGAGGGCGGCTGCTCGGATAGCTCGGGGCCGGAGACACGGTGGTTTCATCGCCGGAGGAAGGAAGAAACCGGCCAAGAAGGGTAAAAATAAAAAATGGGACTTGAGGTAAAAACTTGTTTTTGCTATTTAGTCCATCTATATTTTCATCACTTTAAAAAAATCCTCGAGGTTCTACTTAATTATTTTTAAGTATGTCACTTTCTATACCCGAAACACTAGAAAATATCGGCCAAACCCCTCTAGCTTCTAGGAAAACACAATCCCATCCCCTATCAATGAAAACTTACTAAAGAGCGGCCTAGATTTTGTAGACTTGCAAAAGGACCCAATATCTTTTGCAAAATGGGGAATGGAAATTGAATTCAAACTAATGTTACCCTCAATTAGCATGGATAGGTTGCAAAGTAAGTGTTGAAAAACTTTTTTTCATACAATAATGTCTAAGTTCCTTACCGCTAGGACAAAGGCTATGGACTATTACCTTGGCCTTTGTTGATTTCTCACTCTCTGCTTTGTAACCAAGACCTTGGTTAGCGGCGATGTGTCATGAGTTTTTCTTTGAATTCTACATTGAGAATTTCATTATGGGCATAATCAAATTACATTTTTTTTCTTCAAATACAGAGTTAGTATGAGATACTTGAAATGTCTCCCTAGAATTGGGCAAAGTAGAGCAACCATAAACATGGTATCTCATCCTCAAGAGTAACACCAACACTAGACAACTGTTTTAACACTCCATGTCACTCGATCGTTTACATGATTTGATATAGATATACCTTTATAATATCTCAAATTAATAAACTATCTTAGCAGATATAGGTGGTATTCGGTTTCCAATATAAAATAATACCAAGATATAATCTAGGATTGAGTTATGGGATTATTTTAGTCATAGGGGGTTTAGCTATGACTAATTATCCTATGATTATCCATCTAGAATTGAGTTGTGGGATTGAATCTCATGAACCAAACACACTACAAAATTAATCCCGGATGCAATCTTGCAAACCGAACACCCCATGGAGTATTTTTACATGTCGTGAAGACTTACAAATTTTCAAAAGTTCTCCGGTGTGTTTGCACTTTTTTTGTTTTAAATAATATTCACTACAAAAAAAACTCGTTAATCAGTGACGGATAATTCCGTCACTAATTACCGAAATTTAGCCACTTAACACGATTAGTGGCAGAATGAGTATTGGCTGATCCGTCATTAAAAAACTTGTCACTATAAAACCTTAGAGACGGATTTGTCGGAAACTATAGTTACTAATCCACACAATGACGGAAAACATAAATGGTAAGTTAGTATTAGTGACGGCAAAATCCGTCACTAATTAGTGACTAACATTTTATCTGTCGCTAATTCTTGAGCTAACTATCACCGTCACTAATTAGCATTTTTTTGTAGTGATTGCGAACATAGTCGTCCAGCGATATTCTGATATAACTACAAACTGAGTCATGCTCGAAAGCCCATTCTCCATAGCTCTTAGATTGCGGTTTATTAGAAGAAAACATTGGTGGGTGCAAAATTTTCATGAATAAAAACTCTTTCAATCTTACCTACAGTGTATCATTCCTAAGATTCAAAGAAATCATATTAGCCTCCATTATTTAAAATGTGATCATGCATATAATAAGAAAGCCCATTGGACCTAAAGCTGTGGGCATAGCCATTCTTCATTTCTTTCACCCTTTTACTACCAAACTAGGCCCAACAGTATAATCGTAAATGGCCCAACCAATAATAGCATGGTATTCTTTATCATTTTCTTCAATTCTGATAACTTATAACTATAGTAACACGCATTATAACACTTAAAACATCACTACAAATGTAATTAGCATTCCACATTTTACTCGTAAAGTTTTAAATTCGATAGTTTACAACTTTCAATTATATTTAATTCTCTAATCTGACAAGAAGAAAATAACAGTTTTCATTTGTTTTAATTTCTAACACAAAACTTCTTATAGTTAACTCAAATTACTTCAATTATTCTAATTTAATTATAACTTTTATTTGAATTCAAAATATATCTAATTATGGGGTGTTAAATGATCCCATAAAAAAACCCCCCCAAAGAAAGCTTTTGGTGATGGGGGTTATTTTTTCGATAGGAATCTTGAGAGAATCTCTCACTATGTTTCATTAATTAGATGTGTTGATGCCAGTACGAGGATGAGAATCCAAATTTTAGGATCTTCATTAATTGGACAAACAACCAACGTCTCAACTCTCACACCATCACCTCCGATTCTTTACCTACACTGTTGGCAAATGAAACAAACAAATATCCCAGATCGATACAAATAGACTACAATATCGTCACACGATGAAACCCTATAGATTTCTATCATTTACGCGACACAAAAAAACATCCCTTATTCTTAACTTAACCTCCCTTGCCAAAACATCCAAACGAAAAGTGGTGATCACAGATAGGCATGGATATTTTTAGTCGATAAAGCTCGATTGCAAGGTTAGACTAGTCGTTCCTCACGGACCATCGGGACAATCCCTCTCAATAGCTTCTCGGATAATGGTCTCGACGTACCTAAAACTCCTCATCTCATATGCTTCCTTCTCGAACATCTCCCTCCTCGTCGAGTCAAGCAAGAGTAATGCATCACATGACTATGGCAAACACAGACAAGAAAAAAAGATGATAAAAAATATACAATTGAAGATGTGGAAAGATGTGTGCTTGTGCATACCTCGACAACGCAATGATGGAAGATGTCTGTGAGCCAGGAGAAAGCAGTGTGCGCGTGGTGGCGATTGTAGAGAAGCCGGACTTGCTCTCCGATGATGTCTTCCGCGTGAGGGCAAAAGCCTTTGTAGTATTCGAAAGAAAGCTCGGAAACATAATTAGCTGCTTCGTCCACTGCGAAAGCGAAGAGTGAGGAGAAGTAGAGCAATGTGAGGATGAAGAGAGCTCTGCTAATGGAAGACATTATTGTGTCACATTCAAGGGTTTGTTTGTATTATTCTTTAAATAGAGAGAACCCTAAACATATATTTTGGCCTTTTTTTACAATATTTACTTCTCCATCTTATAACAATTTTCTATTTATTGCTTAGACTTTTATTCCCACCATATGGAATATTTTTCCTCTAACAACTAAAAATCTAGTCATTTGTACCATGAATGAATGATCTCCACATATGGAATCATGTTTCTTAATTGAGCTTCTTTAAAGTTACCATATGAACAAACATATGCAAATAGTGTTATGTTTTCTAGAATATTCTGTTTTTGCACATGATCATTTTTTCAATCTATAAGTACACAAACTTTAGATTTGTTTGAATTTTATAAAAGTTAGATTTTTCTCAGATTAATTTTGACGTGGCAATCAAATTTAAGGTGAAATTAAAATGATGTCATTTTGTTCATGTAAGAAATTTTAAATGAAATTAAAACAGTTTAGAATGCATCTTTATGATTGAAACGGAAGACTTTCTTAGTAAAATATAGTTGAATTTACAATCAACGTGGTAAATTTCCAGTTTATTGGTATTTTATGCAAATAATCGTGTAATTTATTGATAAACATAAAGATCATATGGCCTATATTATTAATAATTTCATAATTCTTGTTATATTCTTTAATACACATACGGCGCACGCAGAATCGTACCATGATTTCATAATTTCTTGGTAAATAATATTCTAACATTTAGTAAATACCTTTTTAGGGTGCGTTAAAATGACAACACTTCTTAAAGTAACATCATATCATCATTCCTAGTCAATCATTTGTATACGTGGACGAATAATCAGCTGCCATGTGACAATCATAAAAAATGCTCAAGGGTAAATTTCTCGGCCAACAATATCCAAAACGCTAGACAACAATTTTTTCTCACCCAGCAATATCCAATACGCTAGACAGCAATCTATAGATTGTTGTCTAGCATTTGTCTAGCATTTATACTATTGCAGTGTAGCGTTTATAATATTGCAGGATACGTGGTGTCACAGTGTCACTTTAAGAGGTATATATGTTTTCTGTATGATTAATGGCATAATGTATATGTAATTATATAAACGAGTTAGATTAGATATATAAAATCTCGCGTATGATTTTATTTTATTCTATTTTATTTTATTTTATTTTATTTTTTCCTACTTAGTGGCTCACACGTAACAACCAAATGTCAACTTGGAACTTTTATTAATTTATTTTGTTGAGAAGAAGCCATGTGATCCTTATGTTTAGCTGCTTATTTACTTTTAAAAATATAGACATTAGAATTTTTGTTTTTCTGTTTCGCATGGATTCCGAATAGGAATAACTAATTTTTTACTTCAATTAGTTTGCTTTGCTCCTATTAAACAAGTTACAAGTTTAGTCAATCATTCACCTTGTAAAGGCCCGGTTAAGGCTGAGCCCGGCCCATGCCAATGTCGATACAAAGGAGTTATGCAGCATATGTTAAAAGGCGATTGGCATGTTTTTTTTAAATAACAATATAGAAAGAAGATATTCAGCTGAGAAATTAGTCCAAGTAAATTTCGTTTAGCTATGAGTCAATTTTTGACTTCTAGAATGAGTGCAAAATGTTGATATGACATTCTTCTTCTTTTTCATGAAATAATTTTTCGAATTTGTACACATAATTCACAAAACCCATTGATTTTAGTATTAGAAAATATATACTCATGATATATATTATATACCACATCCGTCTTATCGCAAGTGATTGTTATTTATTTTTTTGTTGTTCCACTACATGTGATTAAGTTATACATTTAACGAAAAATACTTCATTGTACTTTTCTCTCTATTCATTCTTCATATTATTCTTTCACCACTTAATACACTCAATATCATTTTCTTAAATATTGTACAACATAAAATCATCAATTCTACGTAGCGCGATAAAGAGAGTAATTAGCTAGTAGTAGTATTTTTTTAAGTTGTGGAATGACCAAACTTCATGATTTTTGTGTCAATTTGTCCATTTTTTTATGTACCAATAAATCATTAAGTGGAAAATTTTAAAAAGTAGTTTTGGGCTACCTCTATTAACTATAATTGGGCCTTCATGAAATTATAATGATATGAAATGAGAGAAAATAGAAAAGCCCATGTAGAAAAATTTAAACAAAGCCCTTCACATCAATATTTCTGAATTACTCGCGCCACACTAAATCGGTTTCCTTCTCCCTCGCCGTGAACCAACGCTGTCCGACTCTCTAGCGCCGTTCACGCCTCAAAATTGGTAATAATTTTAACACATGTTACTCCTCTTGTATTGTAGGATTGATTTGAAAGATTAAAGTAGGAGAAAGTTGTTCTTCAATTGAGCTTGTGAGGGGGGCCGAGAATTTATAGCTTGAATTGGGGGTATTTCGAAGTAATTGGGTGATGCTCAAACTTATCTGGTATAATCTTTTCTTGAATTCTTAGTAATTTGGGACTTCTCCAAATATTATGAGTTCAAACTGAATTTTCAATTTTTCTAAGTTTTTCAAACTCCCTATTTCTCACTACTAGGCTGGATAATTTGTGAATTTCCTAATTTTCCAACGTTTTCGTTTATTTATGTATTTCATTTGGTTCATTTTGTGTTCCAAGCAATTTTGTATTGCCTGATGTTGATGAGGTTTTCTTTTTGGGATAGTATAGGTCATGCTATAATCTGCAGTTCACTCTTTCTATGTTTTTTACCCTATTCAAATCAAAAGGGAGAAATGTTCTAGTCAGGGGCCTGCATTTTTGTAAGAAATTCACATCACCTAATGCTGAAGATATTATTTTCAAGGCTATTTGTGTGAACATAAGCCAGAAGAAATGGAAATTCTTGGACCAAGTTTCTTCAAGTCTCACAACTACTTTGCTCCCGCGTATTTTTCAAGAGCTCCGCAGCTCTCCGTGTCTACTTTTAGAGTTCTACCAGCGAGTGGGGGGAGTAGGCACGGTTTCGTGCTCACTAGAATCATGTTGTATTCTGATTCATGTGATGGTAGAACGTAAGAACTTTGATGATGTGTTGTGCTTGATGAAAGAATTGATGATATCCAAGGGCTATTCACCTTTGGATGTTTTAGAAGCATTGATTCATAGCTCTGCTGGAGTATCTCCGAGTTCCTCTGTTTTTGATGCATTAATTAGGGCTTGCACGCAGATTGGGGCAACTGAGGATGCGTACGAGGTTATCGAGAAATCAAGGATAGGAGGCATTCGTGTGTCGATTCATGCTTGGAACAATTTTTTGGGCCACCTATTGAAGATAGGTGATGTTGCTGGCTTTTGGGAAATTTACAGAAAAATGGTTTCTTACGAGTATTATGAGAGTGTGAATACTTATAATCTGCTAATTTATGCGCTTTGTAAAGAAGGCCACCTATCCAAGGCTTTGTCGGTGTTTTATAGGATGATAAAGGCTGGATTTTTGCCTAATATTGTTGCATTCAATATGCTTATTGATGGAGCTTGTAGAGCCGATGACCTTGATGTAGCGCAGAAGGTTATTGGGAATATTGGAACAATGTCAAGGGGGTGCGTCTCGGCTAATGTAGTTACATACAACTCTCTCATCAATGGTTACTGCAAGCAAGGTAATCCTGAAATGGCTGAAGAAATTTTAGATAAAATGATCGAGATGGGTGTGAAGCCTAATATACAAACTTATGCCACAGTGATTGATGGGTATTCGAGAAAGGGGTGCTTGGAGGAGGGATATAGGCTGTGTGATAGAATGGTTGAAAATAGTATGAATCCGGACACTGTCATTTATACCTCATTTATCCACTGGCTATGGATGGAAGGAGATATCAGTGGAGTTTCATTGTTACTATCAAACATGATGGAGAATCGCGTAGACCCAGATGAAGTCACGCATTCTATGATGATAAATGGATTATGCAAGAATGGTCATGTCAATGAAGCTCTAAAAGTTCAGAACTGGATAATAGATATGAACCTTGTTGAAGATGCTTTCTCTCACAGTATTGTCATGAACTATCTTTGCAGAAGCAATGATATATCTGGAGCAGAGCAACTCCTCTGCAGAATGTTTGTTCGAGGCTTCCTTCCAGACACAGTCACATATGGTGCTATGATTGATGGATACTGCAAAGCAAGCAAAATGGAAAGCGCCATTCAGGCATACACAGACATGGTTAAGGTGTACAAGCCGAATTTGGTAATCCTCAATTCCATTTTGAATGGTTTTTGCAAAGAAGACTCTATGGACCTCTCCATGTCTTTGCTAGATGAGATGAAGACGCTGAATATGTTTGATACCATAAGCTTCAACACGTTGTTGAGTTCCCACTGTCGTACAGGGAGACTCAAGGAAGCGTTTGATTTGTTCACGAGTATGAGAAGAACGGGCTTCTTGGTGAACACGGTCACATATAATATCATGATTAACTGCCTATGCAGATTCAGATTGTTTGATCATGCCGGCCAGATTTTGAGTCTCATGCTCCATCAAGGCTTAACCCCTGATTCTATTACCTATACAACTCTGCTCACAAACCTCAGCAATAAAAGCAGTTTTGATGAAGTTGTCAAGATGCACGATTATTTGTTACTCCATGGGGTGCACGCGGATAGGGCGACATATGAAGCCATTGTTCGTCCACAGTTTGAGCGGATGAATGATAGCTCGTGAGATATTTTGATGTAAAGCATACACTAATATGGAAATTATTCCTGCTTAATTTTCTGTTGTCTGGTTTATTTACTTTCGACCATAGTTCATTTCTAAAAAGCAACTAAGCAATTGATTTTTTATTTAGATATGAAAACTATTGAGAAAATTATGATATTTGCTGGTGCCCACATATCATGTATATTTCGGTAAAATCCTTATCTTGAAATGAGTCTCTCTCAGCCTCTCATTTCAATGGACAACTCTCAACTGAAAAAATCCACCAACACTCAGAGAGATAAGGGTGTAACCAGAATCTCACACTCACTTACTTCCATAGCCGTAGAGCTTCAACATGAGCATGTCTTCCTCCAATCTGACTATGCCTTCCCTGTCGAAGCTCTCCTCTCGCTCCTTCATCGCCCCGTTCCAGCTCCCGAGCTCCAACTCCTCCACACCTCCATGCAGATCCTCCACCACCCAAATCCAGTGCAGTCTCCGCGATCTCCGTGACCGCATTGATTCCGTCAAAAACACGCAGAAGATCACCGAGGCCATGAAGCTCGTCGCGGCCGCCAAGGTCCGGAGAGCGCAGGAGGCTGTGGTGAATGCCCGCCCCTTCTCCGAGACCCTCGTTGAAGTCTTGTACAACATCAACGAGCAGCTCCTCACGGATGATATCGACATCCCCCTCACCAAGGTCCGGCCCGTCAAGAAGGTCGCCCTCGTGGTGGTCACGGGCGATCGCGGTCTCTGTGGCGGGTTCAACAATGCCATCATCAAGAAGGCCGATTTGCGGATCAAGGAGCTTAAGACGCTCGGCCTTGACTACACCGTGATCAGCGTTGGGAAGAAAGGGAACTCCTACTTCCTCCGCAGGCCTTACATCCCAGTGGATAAGTTCCTGGAAGGCAGCAATCTCCCAACCGCCAAGGAGGCGCAGGCGATCGCGGATGACGTGTTCTCACTGTTCGTGAGCGAGGAGGTGGACAAAGTTGAGCTTCTCTACACCAAGTTTGTCTCCTTGGTAAAGTCGGATCCTGTGATTCACACGTTGCTCCCTCTCTCCCCCAAGGGAGAGATCTGTGATATCAACGGAGTCTGCGTTGATGCTGCGGAGGATGAGTTCTTCAGGCTCACAACTAAGGAAGGGAAGCTGACAGTGGAGAGAGATATTGTGAGGACTAAAACCACTGATTTCTCCCCAATTCTGCAATTCGAGCAGGACCCTGTGCAGATTCTAGATGCGTTGCTTCCACTCTACTTGAACAGTCAGATCTTGAGATCGTTGCAGGAGTCGCTAGCGAGTGAGCTTGCTGCCAGGATGAGTGCCATGAGCAGTGCCTCTGATAATGCATCCGAGTTGAAGAAGAATCTGTCAAGAGTCTACAACAGGAAGCGTCAGGCCAAGATCACCGGAGAGATTTTGGAGATTGTTGCCGGAGCCAACGCCTTAACCTGAGCTCCACATCTTTCTCTTATCTCCGTTTTTATTGTATTGTAATACTATTTTTCAGCAATATACTCAAGCAGGAGAAACACCATTCTATTTTGTAACCATAAGCCATGTTACTCACGTTTCATGTACAATGCCATTTTTTCACTTCTCCCCTGTTTTATGATTGTATGCTTTTCAAACACATAACTCAAATCTAAAGCATTAAAGAAGCATTTCATTCAACTCTCATATCCAAATTATGGGAATAAATACAAATATCTAAATTCATGTATTGGCTCTTCATGTCATAAACTAGATTGTGCATATTCCCATGTATCCTACATCAGATCTTATATTGTAAGAACTAGTTCCACCATTGAAGGGATAGTAAACCAGCAAGAATTGAATTGCAAATGCAAGTTCAGTAAAGTTGTATTGACTGAATAAGAAATGAAGTGTCAAAAATCCAGTGTTAGACCAGGAAGTTCCTAATCTGTAAATTCATTCAAGGAGCAATTAAGAAACAAACTGTTTAATGCGTGTATGCTATATACTAGAAACTACCCATATCAAACCAGTAATAAGTGAATTGTAAACATATGTTCAGAGAAGTTAAATTGATTGAACCATCAAAGAAAAGTGTAAAAAATCCAGCTGTAGATTTGGAACTGTAAATAAATTCAAGGAGCAAAAAAAGAAACAAACCGTTCACTGCATATATCACAGCCATGGTGGAGTAATTGCAACTGAATACAGGCTGCATCACAATGAAGATTGAGTAATAGAAGATTGCGAAACAAGAACCAAATCCAACTAACAGAAATAAATTTATATTAACTCCATCGAATGAAGATTAAGTAATTGATTGCAAAACAAGAATCAAATCCATAAAGTAGAGATTAATATCGATACTAACTAAATAATTCATGCAAATTAATTTATCACCAGCAACTAGCAGATCTACCTTAGATTCCAGAGAGTTTTATCAATACTGGACCAATATTCCGATTAATTTCCCAAACCAGAGCAATGATTTCGCATAAGAATCACATGTGAGAGAAAAATAAAAAAAATTGTATCGTTTTATTCATCTGATACTCGTCTACACTTCTGTGTGGTCAATTACAAATAGATTATGAAAAACACCTAAAACCAAATCCTAAAAGGAGACAGCCCTAACAAAACAGCATTGTATTTGCAGTAGAAAAATAAATTACAGCAGGGAGAGACGATTACGGCTAGATCTCAGTAAAAACCGGCGCCACAGCCAAAAGCTTTTTCCGCATTAGGCATCTCGGGAAACCCTTGGTCCTCAAATTGAAACACGGAACTGCTTCCATGGCCAAACCAGTTGGCTGCTGCTGCGGAAGCGACGAATCGGAATCAGATCCGAGTTGGTACAGTGCGAGCAGAGCCTGAGCGCTGATTTGTTTGGATCTAGCGGTGATCTTCAAGTATCTGAGTTGAGCGAGTTCTCCGGGCTTGAGATACTTGTAATACGCCGGCGGCGCTGATGATGAGGATGGTGAGCCAAGAGCGCTGCTGCCAAATCTGGATTTCATGGTGATGTAAATTTGGAAACCCTAGAGTGAGATTTTAGATTGAGAGAAATTGATGGGAAATGAAATGGGAGGAAGGGAGGGTTTTATAGTAGTGAAGCGAGAAGCGGGAAAATAGTGGCGGTCAGTGAAGTGGCGCACAGAAATTTTCAAGTTTTAATTTTGGGGTGCCGCTTCGGCCTCATGGACTCGTCCGTCCCTCAAAAGTTAGCATATTTACGGAATGACCAGAAATTTTAGAAGATTACTTTAATTATATTAAGTGAATCAGATATTTATAAATTATTTTTCATTAATATAGGCTTAATAATATGTCATGCTCTGATATTTATTTTGTATTAAAAGTATTTTTTTTATTTCAAATTTTTCATCAATTGTTTCCAAGTATAGGATTAATAGCAGTTTTGATGAAGTCACTAAAATGCACGACTATTTGTTACTCCACGAGGTGCATGTGAATAGTATAATGTATGAAGCCATTGTTCGTCCAGTTGATGATGATAGTTCTCCACTGTTTGAGCAGGTGAATGATAGCTCATGAGATATTAAAATGTAAAACATAAAATAACACTCAATATTCTTTTTCATTCAAGCATATGTGTAGCGATTCCTGCTTTTTATACTGTTGCCTGATTTTTTTAATTTCGACCATAATTAATTATTGTGAACTACTCCCTTTGATCCCCAATAATTATCTCATAGTTGATTGTTATAGGCCTGGGCGAAGCCAGGAATTGATGTGAGAAGGGCAAAAATATATTATCAACAAATTTTGAAATATTGAGAAGGGGCATTTAAGAGAATATCATAAGTAAACTGATAAATTTAAAAAAATTAGCATTGATATATATTTTTTGAGGAGGTGCAATTGCCCCACTAATATGCTACATAGATCCGGCCCTGGTTATGGGTTTTAAAAAATTTTATCTTTGTTAATAAAAATGGAAAATAAAAGTAAATATGACAATTATTTAGAACCAAACCAAAATAGGATTAGCACAGTAGGATAATTAATACGACTAGAGGGAGTATATTTTTCTGGCCCATTTTGATTAGTGGGCAACTAGAGATTGTGCTTTGGTATATACCTGGGCAAGCAATTGGTATTTATTGAGAAAATATGAGATTTTGTTGGCACCCACATATCATTATTTTGTAAAATCCCTTATCTTCAAATAGGTATCCCTCAGCCTCTCATTTCAATGGACAACTCTCAACTGAAAAAATCCACCAACACAGAGAGAGATAAGGGTGCAACCAGAATCTCTCACTCACTTCCTTCCATAGCCGTAGAGCTTCAACATAAGCATGTCTTCCTCCAATCTGACTGTGCCTTCCCTATCGAAGCTCTCCTCTCGCTCCTTCATCGCCCCGTTCCAGCTACCGAGCTCCAACTCCTCCACACCTCCATGCAGATCCTCCACCACCCAAATCCAGTGCAGTCTCCGTGATCTCCGCGACCGCATTGATTCCGTCAAAAACACGCAGAAGATCACCGAGGCCATGAAGCTCGTCGCGGCCGCCAAGGTCCGGAGAGCGCAGGAGGCTGTGGTGAATGCCCGCCCCTTCTCAGAGACCCTTGTTGAAGTCTTGTACAACATCAACGAGCAGCTCCTCACGGATGACATCGACATCCCCCTCACCAAGGTCCGGCCCGTCAAGAAGGTCGCCCTCGTGGTGGTCACGGGCGATCGCGGTCTCTGTGGCGGGTTCAACAATGCCATCATCAAGAAGGCTGATTTGCGAATCAAGGAGCTCAAGGCGCTTGGCCTTGACTACACCGTGATCAGCGTGGGGAAGAAGGGGAACTCTTACTTCCTTCGCAGGCCTTACATCCCCGTCGATAAGTTCCTGGAAGGCAGCAATCTCCCAACGGCCAAGGAGGCGCAGGCAATCGCGGATGATGTGTTCTCGCTGTTCGTGAGCGAGGAGGTGGACAAGGTTGAGCTTCTCTACACCAAGTTTGTCTCCTTAGTGAAGTCGGATCCTGTGATTCACACGTTGCTCCCGCTCTCGCCCAAGGGAGAGATCTGCGATATCAACGGAGTCTGCGTTGATGCTGCGGAGGATGAGTTCTTCAGGCTCACAACTAAGGAAGGGAAGCTGACTGTGGAGAGAGATATTGTGAGGACTAAAACCACAGATTTCTCCCCAATTCTGCAATTCGAGCAGGATCCTGTGCAGATTCTGGATGCGTTGCTGCCACTCTACTTGAACAGTCAGATCTTGAGATCGTTGCAAGAGTCGCTAGCGAGTGAGCTTGCTGCCAGGATGAGTGCCATGAGCAGTGCCTCTGATAATGCATCCGAGCTGAAGAAGAATCTGTCAAGAGTTTACAACAGGAAGCGTCAGGCCAAGATCACCGGAGAGATTTTGGAGATTGTTGCCGGAGCCAACGCCTTAACCTGAGCTCCACATCTTTCTCCAATCTCCATTTTCGATTGCGCTATAATACTATTATTCAGCAATACAACCTCCCTGTAATTCTCTGCCGCCTTCTTAAACAAGAGAAACACCATTCTGTTTTGTAGCCATAAGCCATCTTACTCACATTTCATGTACAATGTCATTTTTTCACTTCTTCCCTCTGTTTGAATGTATGCTTTCCTTGTGCGACCTCATCATGTGTCTATTTCTGAACAATCCATATTCAAATGCAATAACAGAAATTTACAAACAGGTGGATTGTGGATCTAAAGCATTGAAGCATTTCATTCAACACTGATGTCCTAAACTAGATTGTACATATTCCCATGTATCCTATATTAGATGTTACTACTCCATATTGTAAAAATTAGATCAAACATTGAACGAATAGCAAAACTACTCGCATCAAACCAACAAGAATTGATTGGCAAGTATATGTAATAGATTGTACATATTCTCGTGTATGCTATATACTAGATCTTTATATTGTAAGAACTAAAACTAACCTTATCCTACCAGCAAGAATTGAATTGCAAACGTACATCAAAGAAAAAGTGTCAAATGATCTAATGGTAGATTTGGAACTGTAAATAAATTAAGGAGCAATAAACAAAACAGGCTGTTTAATGCATATCACTTCATGTGTGCTATATACTAGATCTCTATATTGTAAGAACTAGAAACTACCAAATCAAACCAGCAAGATTGAATTGCAAATGTATGTTCAGTAAAGCTGCATTGATTGAACCTTCAAAGAAAAGTGTCAAAAATCCAATGGTAGATTTGGAACTGTAAATAAATTCAAGGAGCAATAAAAGAAACAGACTGTTCAATGCATACTACATCACTTCATGTATGCTAGTATCTACAAGATCTCTGTATTGCAAGAGTTAGAAATTATCCATATCAAGTTATCAACCAGCAATAAAAGAAACAAACTGTTTAATGCATAACTTCATCTATGCTAGATTGCAAGATTTAGAAACTACCCATATCAACCAGCAATTATTGAATTGCAAACGTATGTTCAGTCAGGCTGTATTGATTGAACCATAAAAGAAAAGTGTCAAAAATCCAATGGTAGATTTGGAAGAACTGGAAACTACACGCATCATAAATCAAAGCGATGGTGGTGTAATTGCAAGTGGGAAATGGTAATAAATTGCAAAACAAGAATCAAATCCAGAGTAAGAAATTTATATAGATTTACGCTAATTAATTCATACAAATTAATTAATCACCAGCAACTAACTCATCCACCTTAGATTCCAGATGGATCAATATTCTATCTAATTTCCAAAACAAGAGCAATGATTTTGCATAAGCATCACAAGTGATCAAAACAAAATTTTATCGTTTTATTCATCTCATATTCTTCTACACATCTGTGTGGTCAATTACAAATAGAAAATGAAAAACATCTAAACAGCCCTAACAAAAAAACATAAATTTAGGCTTATTTTATATGCAATAAGCAATAAAATTACAGCAGGGAGATACGAATTACGGCTAGGTCTCGGTAAAAACCGGCGCCACAGCCAAAATCTTTTTGCGCATCAGGCACCTTGGGAAACCCTTGGCCCTCAAATTGAAACACGGAACTGCTTCCATGGCCACACCAATAGAATTCGGCTGCGGAAGCGACGAATCGGAATTAGATCCGAGTTGGTACAGAGCGAGCAGAGCCTGAGCGCTGATTTGTTTGGATCTAGCGTTGATCTTCGAGTATCTGAGCTGAGCAAGTTCTCCAGGCTTGAGATACTTGTAATACGCCGGCGCCACCGATGATGATGAGGATGGTGATCCGAGAGCGCTGCTGCCAAATCTGGATTTCATGGTGATGGAGAGTAAATCTAGAAACTCTAGAGTGAGATTTTAGAAGGAGAGAAATTGATGGGAAATGAAAGGGGATGGATGGAGGGTTTTATAGTAGTGAAGCTAGAAGCGGGAAAGTGGTGGCGGTCAGTGAAGTGGCGCACAGAAATTTTCAAGTTTTAATTTTGGGTGCCGCCTCGTCATTCACAACCTTTTGGACCATGGTATTTTTGTAATTTTGCATCTATTTTTGTTCATTTTACTCTTTTATCCTTCAAAAATTGTCACAAAGGATGATGCTCGATAATTTTAGCCAATATTAGTAGTAATATGTAATAATGACAGATTTACATTCAACAAAATTAGAAAGTGTAGTATATGTATAAGAAGATATAATTGAATGTATTAATGATGATTTAGAGCATCCACTATAGGAGAGGCGCGCCTGCCGCCCTCGAACCGCCGCCGCCGCATCTGTGGGAACTGGGAAGCGTCTGCCCCATGCGGACGCATTTTTTGGGGCGGAAGGCACATCGGCGAGAAGACGCCGAGGACGCGCCTGTCGTGCCTCGCTGCGCCTATAGGCGCACCGGCCTATAGTGCGCCGGTCATCGACGCGCCGGCGGTAGCCGGACAATTTTATTTATTTATTTTTTTGAAATTTTTTTTATAAATACCACTTCCACACACAACTTCACACGCTCTCCAAACTCCATCCATTTATTCACTCTCAACATTTTCACTCTCTAAAAATGCACGGTGGAAACAACGAATCACCCGGCACCGATGAATCGGGATATGACGACTATCGTCCTTCTCAGCCGTGGGGATCGAGTCAAACGCCCCCTCTGTGGGGTTCGAATAGACGGTGGTGAAATTTTTATTTTTATTTTTTAAAAATGTTCGTTGTATAATTTTTCCGTTTCCGTAATACAACGAATATTTGGTCCCAATACTTTTTGAAATTTCAGTATTACCTCGTTTTTTAATTATTTACATTCCGATAATTTTAATTATAATTGAACTAAAATAAATAAAAAATAAAATAAAATGAAAAGTGGTCCCAATACTTTTTTTAGAAGTGACTGTGGACAAAAAAACGGCGGGGCTATTAGAAGTGTCCGTCTTATAGTGGATGCACTTACTTTCGACAAGAATAGAAAGTTGACTTTTTTCTACGACCGATCTAAAAGAAAAGTATGTCAAAGTCGCAATTATAAATTATACTCCATTTTTGAATTCCCTTTAACTATCTAAAAGAAAATAGAAAAGTATTTCATTTTTGTCCCTCGTTTTGAAAAAATAATAATAAAGTAGTTAAAGTGGAGAGAAAGAAAAGTAAGAGAGAGAATAATATATGAAAAATAATAATAAAGTAATTAAAGTGGAGAGAAAAAAAAGTAAGAGAGAGAATCTATATTATTCTCTCTCTTACTTTTCTTTCTCTCTACTTTAACTACTTTATTACTCCCTCCGTCCCGGACTACTTGCACTTATTTCCTTTCTGAGCGTCCCAAGTTATTTGCACTCTTTCCATTTTTAGTAAAAATTATCACCTACAGCCGCAATTGTTGACTTTGCTATACACTCATTCCTTAATCTCTGTGCCGAAAAGGAAATGTGCGAGTAGTCCGGGACGGAGGGAGTATCATTTTTTCAAAACGAGGGACAAAAATGGAATAGCCCTATTTTTCCTAGACGGATGAAGTAGTTCACTGTTATATAATACTCCTATGATTAATCATATATAGATGTATTATTGTTCACTAATACTTCCTCCGGTCCAATAAATATGAAATATTTGGTTTCCGTCATGAGATTTTATTCAGTGTTGTTTTGTGTTAATGAAAAGCATAAAGTAAGAGAGAAGAAGGAGTAGAAATAGTGTTGCTTCTATTTTAGAAACGTTTCATTTTTAATGAGATAGTCCGAAAAGAAAAATGTTTCATTTCTAATGGGACATAAGGAGTATATAATACTCCTATGATTAATCATGTGTTATGTTCTAAATTTTTAGTTTATTGCAAAATTATTTTTCATAACACCATTTACTATAAAAATATTGGTGACCATTAAATTGATTTGTCTAATTGTGTAGCCTTTAGTATAAATTTATTCACCAACTATATAAAATAACAACGTTACTAGTATTAAAAAGTTAATAGTGTTTGATTACCCACATTTTTAACATATTCCCATTACTATATGTAATTATATGTCAGTTTGGGGGTAAAAGTAGGGAGTGATGCCGGTGCAAATGTACATACAAAGAGTGGCTCATACTTCATTAGAAGCGGAACTGGACATGAATGAACCGAAACACACTTGAACGAGAGGGATTCTGGAGATATGCTGGTATGGGACTGCATATTCGAAAAGAGTTTATTAGATTTAATGAATGTTACTTATACCAACTGTAATAATGGAGTACTCATTTCAGTTGGAAGAAGCTCGGCCAGAAAGGAGTTCGGTAAGCTCGGCTTACCGAGCTGGAACTAGCTTGGAACTAGCAGAAGAAGAAGGAAGCTCGGCTTTGAGCTCGGCTTTGAGTTCGGCTTTGAGCCAAGAAGACAGTTGGTCTTGAGCCGAGAAGCAAAGGAGTTCGGTTTGTGTACCGAGAAAGGAGTTCGGTTTGTGAGCCGAAGAGAGTGCTCGGTTGTGAGCCGAAAAGAAAGTTCGGTCTTGAGTCAAGAATAGAGTTCGTCTTGAGCCGAAAAAGAAGAAGCAACAGTTCGGTCTTGAACCGAGAAGGAAGTTCGGCCTAGAGAAACTAACCGTTGGTGCAGCAGTTAGTTAGCCGAAATGTAGCAGTTATTCTTCTTGCTTTCTTGATTCTTCTTGTAGTTAGTTAGTAGCAGTTGCTACTTGATTGTAGAGCTTTAAATAGCTCAAAACCATGTACGTAGTTAGTAGTGAAAATCAATAAAGAGTTTTCAAGTTTTCTCTCCAAGATTACCATCTTCGATACTCTAAGTGTGAGTGTGTGTTCTTCTGCATTGTGAGTGATCATACAACTGTGAGTGTGTGTGTGATTCACCTGAGTGTGTGAAAGTCTTGTGCGTATTGAATCCCAACAAGTGGCGCCGTCTGTGGGAAGGGGATATTGAAGCTGATTTGCAAAGGATCAAACGGTTTCAGAGATGGCAGCAAGGCTTGATGCAGAAAAGTTCACAGGCAAGAATGATTATAGCCTGTGGAAGATGAAGATGAAGGCGGTCTTGATTCAACAAGGCTTGGCCGCAGTTCTTGCAAATACAGAAGAGAAAGGAAAGGCTCCAATGCTTGATGATAAAGCTCAGGCAAAGATGGAGGAGATGCAGCTCAAGGCACATTCTGCAGTGATTCTGTGCCTTGGAGATAAGGTCTTGAGGGAAGTTCAAGAAGCCAAGACTGCGGTGGAGATCTTGAACAGGTTAGATGAAGTTTACCTGGCAAAATCTTTGGCTAACCGGCTGTATCTCAAGAAGAGGCTCTATGCCTATAGTTTTTCTGGTGAAAAATCTATCATAGAGCAGTTGGAGGAGTTCAATAAGATCATTGATGATCTGGGCTCTGTGGATGTTAAAATTTCAGATGAAGACAAGGCCATTCTTACATTGAATGCCTTGCCTAGCTCGTATGACCAGTTGAGTGATGCAATTATCTATGGCAGAGATAAGCCTATCACCTATGCAGAAGTCTACTCGGCCTTGATGGCTAAGGAACTCCAGAAGACTACCAGCAGAAGCTCTGCAAGCTCCAATGTTCAAACTGCAGAGGCCTTGAATGTGAAGAAGTTCAAAAAGCAGAACTTCAAGAAAAAGTTTGAGGGCTCTAAACCCTCAAGTTCTGATGCTCAGAAGGAAACCAGAGCATGTTTTTGGTGCAAGAAACCAGGGCACTTGAAGAAGGACTGCCATGCCTGGAAGAGAAAACTAGCCTCTGAGGGCCACAACACTTCTGATTGTGTAGAGAGTACTGATCCCCCTGCTCAACTCATGAATGTAAGTGATAATGGTATCAGTCACAGGTGGATAATGGACTCAGGGTGCAGCTTCCATATGTGCCCCAACAAATCTTGGTTTCATGATCTTCAGGAAGCATCAGGGACTGTAGTTCTTGGAAATAACCATGTGTGTCAGATCAAAGGGATAGGGAAAGTGAAGCTAAGTTTGCAAGATGGCTCTATAAAGATCCTAACTGGGGTGAGGTATATTCCGGAAGTGAAAAGAAATCTCATCTCATTGGGAATGCTGGAGGAGAAAGGGTTCACGATATTGATGAGTCAGGGAAAGATGCTTGTGAAATCTGGGAATGCAGTGATGATGGAGGCTGACAGAGAGCACATTCTCTATTATCTGAAGGCTAAGGCTGTTGATGGAGAAAGCAATGCAGTGTCAGATGATTCCATAATGCTATGGCACAAGAGATTGGGCCATCCAGCAGAAGGAAGCTTGAAAGAACTCATCAAGAAGGGCCTGATCTCTGGAGATTTCAACAAGATGGACCCCTGTGAGCAGTGTATACTTGGAAAAGCAAAGAAGGCACCCTATCCTACAGGTATTCACTCTTCTACAGCCCCATTAGACTACATACATAGTGATCTCTGGGGCCCTTCACCTGTAAGCTCAATTGGTGGTGGGAAATACTACCTTGCTATTATTGATGACTACACTAGGAAACTGTGGGTGTATATACTGAAAGAAAAATCAGAGACATTCACAAAATTCAAGATATGGTGTAAAGAGGTGGAGCTAGAGAAGGGAAGGAGTGTTAAATGCCTAAGAACTGACAATGGCTTGGAATTCTTGTCTACTGAGTTTGATCTGTTTTGCAAAGAGAAGGGTATGAAGAGGCACCGCACTGTTCCTGGTAACCCCCAGCAAAATGGTGTTGTGGAGAGGATGAATAGGACTATCCTAGAGAGAGTAAGGTGCTTGTTACTCAGTTCTGGTCTGAGCAACAGATTTTGGGGAGAGGCTGTGTATACAGCAGCCTATCTCATAAATAAGTGTCCATCTACTGCCCTTAAGTCTGAAACTCCTGATTACATGTGGTATGGAGCCCATAATGACTACTCAAAATACAAGGTGTTTGGGTGTGCAGCCTATGCTCATGCTAGGCAAAGTAAGCTTGAGGCTAGGGCTCTAAAATGCATATTGCTGGGGTATCAGAGGGGTGTTAAGGGGTATAGGCTCTGGTGCATTGAGCCTGGTAGGCAGAAGGTGGTGGTGAGTAGGGATGTTGTGTTCTTGGAGGATCAGATGCCATACTTAAAAAGGAAGCTGGACTCCAATGAAGTTGAGAGTGATTTCCTCAAGGCGGAGCCAGTGGGACTTTGCCAAGGAGCAGGTGGAGCCTCTGACTCAGAAAGTGAGTCTGAACCAGAGGATGATGGTGCTCTAGCTCGAGGTAGAAAAATTGATGAGCCTACAGCAGATTCTGCCAGAGAGTACCAGATAGCAAGAGATAGAGGCAGAAGAAATACAAGACCACCTGAAAGGTTTTCTGATGTGGTCTACTATGCACTTTGTGCTGCTGAGGGCATTGATATTGCAGATCCTCTCACATATAAAGAAGCCATGAAGAGTAAAGACAGAGAAAGGTGGATTGAAGCCATGAATGAGGAAATGGAATCTTTACTCAAGAACAAAACATGGATTTTGGTGGATAAATCCAGACTGACTACAGATGGCAAAGAAAGGAGGCTGATCAGTTGTAAGTGGTTGTTTAAGAAAAAGATTGAGACCACTGATAAAGATAGAATCAGATTCAAGGCAAGGCTGGTGGCTAGGGGCTTCACACAGCAAGAAGGAATTGATTTCAATGAAGTATTTGCTCCAGTTGTTAAGCACACTTCGATTAGAATCTTGTTGGCAGTTGTGAACCAGCTAGACTGGGAGCTACAACAGCTTGATGTGAAGACAGCCTTCCTCAATGGGGATCTAGAGGAGACTATCTTTATGGAACAGCCAGAGGGCTATGTGAAGACTGGAGAAGAAGGCAAGGTGTGCCTGCTACAGAAAAGTCTTTATGGACTTAAGCAAAGTCCTAGACAGTGGAATAAGAAGTTTGATGCACAGATGAAGAAGATTGGCTTCTCCAAGTCAGAATATGATGATTGTATTTACATCAAGAAGGCAGGCAGGACTCCCATTGCCTACCTGTTACTCTATGTGGATGATATGCTACTTGCAGGCCCTTCTATGACAGAAATTCAGAAAGTTAAACAAGATCTGAAGTCGAGCTTTGAAATGAAGGATCTAGGAGAGTCAAGGAAGATCCTAGGCATACATATTCAGAGAGATAGAGGCTGCAAGAAGCTGTGGATGCTGCAAACTGATTATATTGACAAAGTTATGCAGAGATTCAGAATGGAGAATGCTAAACCTGCCTCAACACCCTTGTCCCAGAGTTTCAGATTATCAAAGGAACAAGCTCCTAAAACTAAGCAAGAGGCTGATGAGATGGAGGCTATCCCTTATGCTAGTGTTGTTGGGAGTATCATGTACACTATGATTTGTACAAGACCAGATCTTGCTCATGCTATCTCAGTGACTAGCAGATACATGGCAGACCCGGGGAAGGAGCATTGGAATGCTCTTAAATGGATATTGAGGTACATGAAGTCAACTAAGGACTGGGGGATTGTGTTCAATGGCTGGGAAGGTGGATCTGAGGAGGTTGTGCAGGGGTATTGTGATGCAGACTATGCTGCAAATCTGGACACCAGAAAGTCTCAAACAGGTTATTTGTTCACCATGTTTGGAACTGTGATCAGTTGGAAATCAGGTCTGCAGAGTGTAGTTGCTCTCTCAACTACAGAATCAGAGTATATAGCTCTCACTGCAGCTGTACAGGAGAGTTTTTGGATCCAGGGAGTGATTTCTGATTTTGGTTTTGACCAAGAAACAATGGTGATTCATTGTGACAGCAGCTCAGCTATATGCTTGGCTAAACATCCGGGTTTCCATGAAAGGAGCAAGCATATAGACATAAAGTTGCACTTTATTAGAGATGAGATTGAAAGGGGAAGGGTGAAGGTGGTTAAGATTAACACCTTGCACAATCCGGCAGATATGCTAACTAAATCTCTAAGTAGAGACAAGTTTGATCATTGCAAGAAGTTGATCAATGTTTGTGCGAGAACTGAGATGAGCCCTCAGGTGGAGAATTGTAATAATGGAGTACTCATTTCAGTTGGAAGAAGCTCGGCCAGAAAGGAGTTCGGTAAGCTCGGCTTACCGAGCTGGAACTAGCTTGGAACTAGCAGAAGAAGAAGGAAGCTCGGCTTTGAGCTCGGCTTTGAGTTCGGCTTTGAGCCAAGAAGACAGTTGGTCTTGAGCCGAGAAGCAAAGGAGTTCGGTTTGTGTACCGAGAAAGGAGTTCGGTTTGTGAGCCGAAGAGAGTGCTCGGTTGTGAGCCGAAAAGAAAGTTCGGTCTTGAGTCAAGAATAGAGTTCGTCTTGAGCCGAAAAAGAAGAAGCAACAGTTCGGTCTTGAACCGAGAAGGAAGTTCGGCCTAGAGAAACTAGCCGTTGGTGCAGCAGTTAGTTAGCCGAAATGTAGCAGTTATTCTTCTTGCTTTCTTGATTCTTCTTGTAGTTAGTTAGTAGCAGTTGCTACTTGATTGTAGAGCTTTAAATAGCTCAAAACCATGTACGTAGTTAGTAGTGAAAATCAATAAAGAGTTTTCAAGTTTTCTCTCCAAGATTACCATCTTCGATACTCTAAGTGTGAGTGTGTGTTCTTCTGCATTGTGAGTGATCATACAACTGTGAGTGTGTGTGTGATTCACCTGAGTGTGTGAAAGTCTTGTGCGTATTGAATCCCAACACCAACTAATGCATCTTCTTTCTTGGCATCCATCTCATAAGAACTCCAAGCATAAATCTAGTAGTATTCTATTCAATTTTAGAAAAACTGCCTGCTCATTCTTTTAGCGTATTCCAAATAGTGTCACAGCCTTCAAAAAAAAATTGAACATATTATTATTATTATTATTATTATTATTATTATTATTTAGTTAGTTAATTATAGATTTGCATATCTTTTTCATATCTTTTGTCTTGCTCATTAAGTTAGTATCCACTATTATAAATAGTGGACATTGTTATTCATATTATTTATTTAAGAAATATCAATTATCCTTCTATTTTACTTTGTCTCACTCTCTTTCCTTTCAAACGTGCAAAATGCACAAAACCCTAATTTTGACGCCGGATTGATCGACGGACAAAAGCTCCCGCGACGTTCGACGCAAAATCAACGAGTTAAGGAACTTCATCCTTAACAATTGGTGCTTTCATCGTGATCTCTTCCTCTGAATCGCTGACATGTCGTACAGCTACACTGGATATCAACTCCGGCAGGCGGATTGTCACCCATGGCAGCCTGTATCTCAACCCCTGCTCCATCTGATCAGAGATGGGAGACTCCACCCACAACACCATCCCTACCAAGCCCGTCAACACACTTCCTGGGACACGCCATGGCTGCGCCAGGAAACTGCGTATCGGCAACCATCGTCCTACGAGCCCGATTTGTACTCACCACCACCGCCCTCTTGTTGGGACCCGCCAAGGTTGTGCACGCAGCAGGGATACTCTCAGCCTTATCAACCGCATCAGCAGCCACACCACACCTCTCTCAGACAACCCACTAGCTGGGATCCACCTGCCTACTGGGAGACACCGGGACAACGCCCCTTCTACGAGGTCTCAGCATACGATCATCCGCTGCCCCCAACCATAACTCAGGAGGGAATCAGCCCGCACCGCAGCAACCTTGTCCAGCCACCACCACGGCACATCCGACTCTCGCACAACTTCAACAATTGTTGGAAGCGTGCTACGGGATGGAGTCTCTCCTTGTTGCAGTCGACCGACGCATCGACAACATGCTTACTCTCGAGCTGCCTGAACCTGCGCAGCCCTACGACTCCCAAATTTTCGGGTTTGGGGACCTCGTTCAGCACCTTCCTCCATCAGGAAATAGCAAGGCTTTGCCGGGGCCGTCGGGTTTAGTCCCCTACGACTCATTGGCTCCGCCGCAGCAGTCGAGTACAACACCACCACCCTTTGCGCTGCTTCCCAATACCGCCCTCGATCAGTCCCCGCCACCGTCGACGTTGATTCCTGATTGTGATCGAGTTGAGGAAGGCTTTGCTGATTCTGCCAAGATGATTCCTGTTTCTTCTGTTGGTTTTGGTGGACTTGAAAAGGTTGAGAAGATAGAGAAGTCCAGTCCGGATTCCGCACGTAAAGAGAAACCGGTTCACGGTTGCATCAAGATTCAGTGTGCGCGACAATTGAATGCTTCTCAATTCAAGATTCCCCAAGTCTAGATTGGTTTGGGTAGTTCCATTGTGGACAACGCATCGCTGAAATTATTGAGTGATTCATCTCATGTCAGGGTTGTCGCAAGTATGAATCATCGATCAACATCGCTCGACGCCGATGCCCGGTTGATTCCTCCGCAAAATGACACTCTATGCTTGAGCATTCATGGACGCATTCACAAGATTTTAGAACTGAATTATCGTGTCCATAATGGCCATCCCTTTGTGATTTTTGATGGAGATGATGCAGGGAGACGCCGAACTATTCTGTGTATGTTTGACCCAGGAGGATTCCTCGACGCTTATCGTTGCTTCATGGTTCCCACCTTGAGGACAAGGTGGATTTTAACCGTGGGGGAGTTGATACGATTATTATTATTATTATTATTATTATTATTATTATCATTATTTAGTTAGTTAGTTAATTATAGATTTGCATATCTTTTCCATATCTTTTGTCTTGCTCATTAAGTTAGTATTCACTATTATAAATAGTGGACATTGTTATTCATATTATTCATTCAAGAAATATCAATTATCCTTCTATTTTACTTTCTCTTACTCTCTTTCCTTTCAAACGTGCAAAACGCACAAAACCCTAATTTTGACTCCGGATTGATCGACGGGCAAAAGCTCCCGCGACGTTTGACGCAAAATCAACGAGTTAAGGAACTTCATCCTTAACAGAACACCAC